>NW_022436946.1:8114933-8193718 GCF_009761245.1 Sapajus apella | reverse complement strand
TGTGTGTGTGTGTGTGTGTGTGTGTGTGTCTGTGTTTGTGTATCTCCCATCGGTTCCGTCCCTCTAGAGAACCCTGACTAATACAGATTGTAGCCAAGGAAATCTTGAAGAAAAAGAGAAACAGGAAGAGAAGGGGAGGACCAAGAGGCAGAGGAAAAGTCAGCAGGGAAATGCAGGAGTGTAGAAGAGGAAAAAAAAGAGGGAAAGGAATCATTCCAGAGGTCACAAGATATGCTATTCCCCAGTTATTCCTGCAGATAGCATCACTATTGCAGAACATAAAACTGGCTTTTGAGATATCTTTTCAGGTTTGTTGTATGCCTGACACATATGATGACTCTACCTGGACCCACCTGCTGCTCCTGAGGTATTAAGAGCACAGGAGAATCATTTCCCATACTCCTATGATTGTACCCTTCCAACCATTCTGCAACAAGAATCCACTGTCTAGCCATCCCCACCCCATTCCACAAACTACCTTTGAGAAAGGGGGGTGACATTCAGCCGGCCGTTCGGGGCGACGGACTTTCCATCCCGGAACAATGGCCCAATTTATCCATAACCTGTGGAGAAGACCCCGGCGCTGGTAAACAGTGTTCTGCTTCTTTAAAAGCCTCTTGTTACCAGGGAGCAGCTTTGACTTTTCACACCGGCTGCACATTTGGTACAAACAGTGAATGAAGCTGCTGTGACTTATTCGAAGCCTCAGTTGGCCACATTTTGGTGCTACGCCAAGGTTGAGCTGATTCCTCCCACCCCTGCTGAGATCCCTAGAACTATTCAGAGCCTGAAAGAAATAGTCACTAGTGCTCAGACTGGTAGCTTCAAACAACTCACAGTTAAGGAAGCTATGCTGAATGGTTTGGTAGCCACTGAGGTGTTGATGTGGTTCTATGTCGGAGAGATCATAGGCAAGCGTGGCATCATTGGCTATGATGTTTGAAGACCAATCTTTAACATCTGGTTATATTTATTATTTGAGTGTTGTTGGACCACATATGATCAGACTGCTCTCTGAATAAAATAAGGTGTGTTTAAAAAAAAAAAAGCAAAAACTACAAGCCTTCAGTGAGATTGATTTGAGTAATAACTCCATCACCCATGTGGTATAGCCACCCTTGTGTCTATTAAATTATTTCTTTGCTGCAGTGCAATGGTCTTTGTTTGTGCAGTGTGCAGCAAGAAACTGTTGGGCAGTTACATTATAAAGAACAGTAAAAAAGAAAAGTGTTTCTGTCAAAAATGACTTTCTAAAAGCTTAGGGGGAACCTCAAAAACTCAAGTCCCTAAAATGTACTGTCAAATTGAACATAAATACAGAAAAGGAAAAACACACACATACATACACTGACATTATTCTGCAATAATTTCTAAATGTTGTTCACATTTTCAGGAAATTTCTTACAGAAGTCAAACTGGATGCAAAAACACAGTGGCTTATGCAAAAGAAGATGGCATAGGAAATTGATTAGTGTTGGCCCAATGCATGAAGTAACTTTGCATTCATAAATTAATGTCTTTATGCTATATTTTTATAATTCTTCATTTTAACTGTCTTTGGATTATCCAACCTCAAATTCTAACTGTACTGAGTAAAAGCATTGCACTTACATGCACAAGTATTTATTATACTATAGTCGTAACAAGAAGAAGCAGCTGGAATCAAAATTAATGAAATACTTCCATAACAGTACAAAGGATCAGAGTTATATGCAGTATCAGGAAGAGATAACCAAAATAAATTGCAAATTAGAAAGCCCAAAAAATTTGTAAAATATTATATAGAATATGTCTCCAATTTTTTAATTGGAGAAAATGGTGTTCAAATATAGAAAGAACAAAAGATAATTAAATAGAATAAAAGACTAAAAAAAGAATCAAACTATAAATAGTGGTTTGTCTTTTATTTTTCTTTTCTTTTGATGTACTTTACTCTGTAAATATAGCTGGAGTATTCCTTATCCAAAATATGTGGGAACAGAAATGTTTGGATTTTAGATATTTTCAGATTTTGGAATATTTACATTACATGTACTCATTGGTTGAACAAAAGCAAGGAGTATTCACTCTGGACATTATGTTGAAGCTCAAAAAATTTTGGATTTTGGAACATTTCGGATTCTCAGTTTTGGAATGTTAATCTAGTATATAATTTATGAAAAAATACTATTTGTTTTTAAATAAGCCACACCAGTTTATAATCCAATTGCCCTTTTTGGTTTTTCTAAAAATGCTTTATAGAACAGATATTGTATTTGTGTCAAACTAATGAAATATATTTCAAAAAAATGATATTTTCTTTCTCTACTCTCTTTGCCTTTGGAGACTAATCCCAGAACATTAAGTTGTATGGCAGGGACTTAGACTTTAAACAACCTGTCAGTCATTTAAATTGCTGATTAATTTTGGCTTGGCACCACTTATCATCTTAGATCAGGTGCTTGATGAAATAATCAGTCATCTGTGCCTACTTTGAGAAATTAGCACGCCTGTTTATTTGTCAAAATGTCAAAGTGAGTCTAATTTTTAAGTACTGACCTGTGCAGCATATGTCAACATTTCTCAAGATTAAGAGGATAATTCTTTCAAGGCAACAACCATGACTCTTACAGCAAGACCACCTTGTAAACTTTCCCCATACATTTTTTACTAGAAGTTAAGTAGAGCTAGAGCTACAGACTGGGGAAATTAGTTCTTCAAAGATTTTATCAGTACCTATATCGAAGCTAAACTTTTTTTTTCCTTTTTTGTTTAAAGAGAAACCATTGACTTTCATTTATGTAATAGGCTTATTAAATTGAAAGCAAAGTCTAATCTAGGTGTTGGGAAAATAAGCCAGGAATAATTCCTATTGGAAGGGGTGCTGAGCAATTTAAAATGATACCAATTCAGTATTTATGCGTTAATATTTATTGAGACCACTATGTGTGTAAAATGTTATCTCTAAAATTACAAAGAAAGAATGACAGAAGTACACAGAATTGGAAGTAACAAATTACAGTCAATCAATGTCAGACATCAAGGCATTATTACTTGAAAAGAATGATGTCCTTAACCCAAAAGAGTAGGATCTAAGGTTTCACACTTTTCTAATAGAAGACAGAATCTATGTTGATTGAATACATTCTTCTTTCTAAGAATAGTTCTATTATAAAACTTATATTTTTATTCAACTATATGCTTGTGGTAAACTAGAAAAATTTACTATTCTCTTAATTTTGTTACCTGTGTCTTAAATATATTTTTCATACTAATATATGTAGATAATATAAAAATGAAGTGAAACAGGAATCATTGTTAGTAATCATTTGAAAATACAAAAATTAACTCCAGATGGATTAAAGATTTAAACATAAGACATAACGCCATAAACACCTTAGAAGAAAATCTAGGCAATACCATCCAGGACATAGGCATGGGCAAGGACTTTGTGACTAAAACACCAAAAGCAATTGCAACAAAAGCCAAAAGAGAAAAATGGGATCTAATTAAACTTAAGAACTTCTGCACGGCAAAAGAAACTATCATTAGAGCGAATCAGCATCCAACAAAATGGGAAAAAAAATTTGCAATCGACCCATCTGACAAAGGGCTAATATCCAGAATCTACAAAAAAACTTAAACAAATTTACAAGAAAAAAAAAAAAACATAAAAAGGGGGTGAAGGATATGAACAGACACTTCTCAAAACAAGACATTTATGTAGCCAACAAAGATATGAAAAAAACCTCATCATCACTGGTCATTAGAGAAATGCAAATCAGAACCACATTGAGATGGTAATCTCATGTCAGTTAGAATGGCGATCATTAAAAAATCAGGAGACAACAGATGCTAGAGAGGATGTGGAGAAATAGGAACACTTTTACACTGTTGGCGGGAATGTAAATTAGTTCAACCATTGTGGAAGACAGTGTGGTGATTCCTCAAGGATCTAAAACCAGAAATACCATTTGACCAAGCAATCCCATTACTGGAGATAGGCCCGAAGGGTTATAAATCATTTTATTATAAAGACACATGCACACATGTTTATTGTGGCACTGGCAACCCTGTTCACAATAGCAAAGACATGGAACCAACCCAAATGCCCATCAAGGGTACACTGGATAAATAAAATGTGGCACATATACACTATGGAATACTATGCAGCCATAAAAAGGATGAGTTCATGTCCTTTGCAGGGACATGGACACAGCTGGAAACTCTCCTTCTCAGCAAACTGACACAAGAGCAGAAGCCAAACACCTCATGTTCTCACTCATAAGTGGGTATTGAACAGTAAGAACACATGGACACAGGGAAGGGAACATCACACACCAAGGCCTGTCAGGGGCTGCGGGGCTAGGGGAGGGATAAGGAGGGGGTGAGGGGCTAGGGGAGGGATAGCATTAGGAGAAATACCTAATGTAGATGACAGGGTGATGAATGCAGTAAACCACCATGGCACATGTATACCTATGTAACAAACCTGCACATTCTGCACATGTACCCCAGAACTTAAAGTATAATAAAAAAAATAATTATTATTTGAAAATAGATCAATATGCTTCTGTAGAGGAAATCAAAAAGAAATACACTTGAAAAGAAATTATCACTCTCTTGATTAGGAAATATAATGTCAATACCAAAAATAAGAGGTAGCCGTTTTATAGTTTCTAACTTTTACACATTTTATAAGGAAGATAAACAGGAAAGAGTTGGCTAAGAATGAAGATAAAGAGTTATAAAGTGTCAGCAAGAAGTGAATAAAAAGAAGATTGATTCCATAAATAAATATTTATTAAGCATGTATCATGTTTCCGATACCTGAATTACCAGTGAATAAGATAGGCATTTTCATGAAATTCACTAATGTAAGCATCGAAAATTACAAATATTGCTCTATGAGCTGTTTTAGTTATATCCCAAAATTTAATAGGCGTATTTTCATTATCATCTAGTTCAAATATTTTTAACTTTCCATGTAACTTATTACTTTACCCATGGATTATTTAGAAATAAGCTGTTTAATTTCCAAATATTTAGAAGTGATCAAAAAAGATATTTTGCATAATTTTAATCCTTATAAATTTATTGAGGTATTTGCATGGCTCATATGATGGTCTACCTTCATATACTGTATACCTTGAACTGCAATTGCTGAGTAAAAGAATTTAATGGTTAATTGATTGACGAGGGTGACGATAAACCAGAGAAATACATTTCTTTTCCCGGATGAGACTGCCACTCACAGAAGTAAAAAACATATCAACAAAAACCATGCAGAAGTAAGATTAGAAATGCAAGGTGTGGGTGTTAGTGAATTTATATGGACATAGACAAGCTTGCTAGAGAAGAGAAGGTGGTAAGCAGAGATCATAGATATCTTGGATCTGCTGAGAAACCCAAGTACCAATGGCCAGTGACAGTTCACTATATATTATAGATATATCATTCAGATGAGAGGTATCTTAAGATAGCAATATTATATAAAGAAAAGTCAAGTAGATCCAACCGTATGTCTAAAACAAAACAAAAAATAAAGCAAAGGACAAGGTTATGTTTTCTGGCTCAAATTTAAAATTTTTATTTTTACAATTTATATGACACTAAGCCATTATGGCATAATTTTTCGAATCTTCGTTAGTATTGGCATAGAATAGTAAACATCTAATGGAAAAGAGTCAATAGGTCAAGCAAATTCTAATAAATTTACATTGAAACTCAGACAATATCTGAGTTTAAAAATGTACCTCCCGCCTTCACAAACACAAACACACACACACTTTAAGAAAAAATGGCCAATCTATTTAGCCAGAACATCATATTTCCAAAGGCTCTCCTTTCTAGAGGTAACAAAAAGTAGAATCCTCTAATGGAGAAAGTCTTTACTCTCAGAAGGAACAAATAGGGGACTCTGTGATGGAAGATGTCCACTTAGCCATCAAGATCAGTCAATTGGCTCAGTGCTCAGTGGAGCACAGAGGCCTCAGGCACATATCTCCACGTCTCTTACACACAGGTTACAGAAGACTCATCTCTTTTTAAACTCATATAATTTTTCCAGGAAAATAAGAAGCATTAGTCATAGCCTACTTAAGCAAATAAGCTTAAAGGCCTTGAAATCACAAGGCAATTACTCTGGGTTTGGGAATAGTGACATCTAATTAAAATGTTAAATTAAGTTCAGTAGTGATACCAACTTGTTTACACATTCAAACTAATTTCAGTAAAGTAAATTTAGCCTACAGAGATCATATACTTTGGCACTATCTATTATAATAAAATTATGAATGAGATTTTGAGATTAGATGATGACTAAGTAACTCCTCCAATTTCCCATCCAAAGACTCGCTGTGGGGGAGAAAGAGAGGAGGAAAGAGAAGGGGGAGGAGAAAAGAAGGAAAAGGGAGAAGGGAGAAATGGAGGGAAACCTGTACACCAAGAGATCAAAACTTCTAACTTCCTTGGAAGCCAGCAATATTCATCAATGCTTTGTCAGGCCTCAGAAAAAAATTCCACTAATCAAAGCATAATTGAGTTCCTGAAAACAACCTAGCAGAGCCTTACATGTACTCCTTCTACAGTGATAGAGAATATTCACAGTCCAAAAAGTCCTGGTAGTTAGCCTTTATCCACTTCATGCCCCTTCCTACAAAATTTCTTATTTTCTTATCTTCATGGTGAGAGATCTATGCAAGCACCAGCTTGAATGTGTTAATCAGTACTAATACTTTGTATTTTTACAACATGAACCAGGCTGATCCGGATCATTTTGCAAAGGGAAACACCAAAATATGAATTAAGGAAGAAATTAAAAACAAAACAAAACTCATTACATTTTAGTGGGGAGATTAAGATATTTGGTAAAAGTGTGAAATGGAATAGACTTCTGGGAGCTCTGAAGTTGATGTATTATGTAAAGAGGAGTCATGTGAATCAACACAGGTAATTCCCCAACACAGAAATAAGTAAACACAGGGAGGGTCATTGTGCTGAGCTCTCCCCTACTAGTATCTTCTAGTAGAGGAAAGTAGTATTGCCAATTCCTGAAAGGAAATCAGAGAGCTGTAGGGCAGCATTAAAGGAGCCTCCATTGAGAGGTTTATTTTCAATGAGTTAGGATTCTAAGATGGGTAATGCACTGATGCCAAAGAGATATCATGTGATCAGTTGTTTGTAATGAGCTGATGTGTTGAGTTGAAGATTACATACACTTTCAAGATTGAACCGTCCCCAAGATTTCTCTATCCACTGCCTATGTTAGAGTCTTTACTGGGAAAGCTACTACCACCATGCAATCTTGCCACAATATCTCCACCTAAAAGTGTACCTTCCTGGCTGCAGCAGCTGGTCTTAGGAAATGCAAACTCCAGTGAGCAATCTCAGTCTTCTTCAGTCCTCAAGTCTGGGGGAATCCCCTTCTGCCACTATACAAAAGAAGGAGCTTTAACAAGTTTGGTTCAGGCAGTTACTTGTCAATTCCCTTACTCTATTTAATTATGGTCATCTAAGTAGATAGTGAAAAAAAAGTATACCCTTTATATAATATTTATACCTCTTCAAAGATAAATGCATACTCAGTGAAGGATGACTTCTTGATCTCTGGATATTACCATTCTCCTTAATCAACAGGACTCTATAGCAGGACTGTGTGCCTTTGCCAAGTTCAAAATGTTGATAAGTGGCAGAGCTAGTATACAGATTCAGATGTGAAAACCCAGATTCTCGACTACAACTTCATTTAACTTGGATACCATAAGATTTGGAATTACAAAAAAATCTAAGAGTGTTGCATTTTAATCATTTTGGGGCCTGAAAAATTTTACATCTTTTCCTACTTGATGCTTTCTTGATCTTATTCGTTTTAACAAAAACTATGATAAACCTTCTTTTTTTATATTTCCACCTTATCTACTACCTTCTTAAAAGTTTCCACATAGAATACCCAGATTAACAGGACCTTCAAGTGATACTATTTATCAGTATATCCTAAAATATGAGAGTATGTTTTATCTTTAAACAGATTGAAAAGACTGAATCTTCTTCTATTCAACAGAAAGTCACATTTTTATTATGTAAGTAAAGTATACTTGTGTATTTGTTCTTATACCAGCATTAACACAAAATACTTGGTCAAGGTCAATGCCATCTAAACAATACTATATTCATGTGAAAGCCTAACCTTAAGTAAATTTATGGGGTTTGTTTTAGGTTACCAAGTGCCTTAATTCTACACAACTTTCACAGATTTACCATGCAGGCTGCAACTCTCTCCTCTTTCCCCACTGAAACTTATTTGTTCAGGGCATCCTAACAAACATCCTAAACTTCCAGCCTTATAGAAGAGTCAACTGCCAAGAACGAAATGACTTCATGGTAGAGTAATTAATGTACATCATTCCTTGTTGAAGATATCCTAAGGGATAATATTATATAAGGTAGACACAATGCCTCTGGTCATGATGAGACATGGAGAATGTTTAGAAGACAGAGTGAAATGTTAAATGGCTAAATTTTCACAGAGGGATGAAGTTAAGAAAACCCAAAGAATCAATCACTACCTAGAAGAGCAAGCTTTGGAGGGCCTCAGATTTCAATGACAGGGCATAAAAAAAAAAAATCCAAAGAAGCAATGAGAAAATGAATCAACATCTCACTGAAATAGAACTTTAGGAAGGAAAATAGTTCTACTCTAAATATGGTCAAATTGTGACACAGTGATAAATATGTAGGCCACCACAATCTTTAAATGTTTTACTATTACTTGGCAAAGCAAGATATTCTGATCTTCTTTATTGAGTTTGTTTCCCCCTCCCTAATTGTAATATACTTAATTGTAGCCACTGGATTTGATCATGTTAAATTCTCACCATTAGTTTGATTATAGAAAGAGCACTACACATTTTCTTCCTTCATCTTCCGCCATGATCTTATTCATCAAAAGTGATTAGATCTCAAGCAAGTGCAGAAGCACTCTCGAAAGCAAGAAAAAATTACTCTTTTGCTGCATTTTTTTTTCTTGCTCTAAGTCACTTTATGTATCTGGAAAACAAAACAAGTTTTATTGTTAATAAAACACTGGTCAATAAATTCTCCTCTCTTACTTAAGACCTCCTTGCCTTACTGCAAAAACATGCTCTTAACTATTTTTAATAAGAAAAAGTAGAAACTTATGTTGGATTAAATATGTTATTTTGTTTCATTACCAATAGAATATTGGAAGTGAAACCAAACCGCAAATAGCATTTCTACTTTTATTTCCTTGTAATTCTAAAGACAATTGTCACAGAGAAGGTTATTTTTTTCTACTAAGCAAAAGATCTTGACTTGTATAAACTGATTAAGAGGCTGTGAATGATTCAAATAAATTATGCTTTTCAGTGCTACAAACATCAATAGCAGGTGAAAGAGGGAAAGAAATGGTTGAGGGTATGCACAAGACTGTCCTGTTCAGGAGGCTGGTGGATGGTTAGACTCATGATATAGCATAAGTATTTGAATAATATCAAGGGAGAAAGGAAAGTAAATCTGTTGTGCCAAAGAAAATTCTCTCCAGCCACAGCAGGGATTGAGGCACATGTAGGGATAGTTCACACCAGGCATGCTTTACTCGAGAACTACCACAATTTCATATCTGCCAAGGGATAAGGCCCTTGAGAATCCTTGGATTAATGGCTTCCTAGGTTTTTCTAGGTATTTTTTTCTCAGCCTGCCGCTGGCCTTTTGCTTCTCTGGTACAAATCAGTTCACTGCATCTGTCTCTCTTTTGTCTTTCTGTATTCAAGCCTTAACTATTTCTCCTAGGGAATGTTCTCCCAGAACAAAGCTAATGAAATCTCAATGACTACATTTTAAAGTGCCTTTAACCAAAGAAAAGGTTTAAAAAGGCGGAGGGGAGTAGGGTGGGGAGGATGAGAAGGAATATAGAGAAGAACTATCTGGGGAAAGAAAGAATTTGGAGAATAGAAAGAAAAAAAGAATAAGAAGTTGTAGAGACACCATGATACACCTTCCCTAAGGGGTATGGGGAAGAGGACATGGCCAAAGGTAATTAACCTTTAGGTTTGATACTGAATTCTACTAGTAACCTATTTCTTTCTAATCTAAAAGTTTAGAACCACTTTATCAAATCCTGTTGGCATTTTTACTAGAATTTCAATCTGAAGTAATATATTTCATTGTTTAAGGCCCTTTGAGCGTAGTCTTTAGTTCACTGCAGCTAAATAGAGAAACAAAAAAACAATGTTTTTAAGTATATTACAATTTTCCTAACCAACAGTTAGCAAAAGCAAATCTACATACAAAAGAATCAGTGGGTAGGCTGTCAGGCTTCCAGTTAGATTCTTTGAAATTCACTCTTTGCTAATTTCTTCCGATGTTGAAGAAAAGAAAAGCTATAGTTGTCTGTTTGTAGCTTTCTTCTTCACAATTTTAATTGTCCTTCTGACTTGAAGTTTTGCATAGAGAGAAAGAAAATTGACCTACTGCCCTGACAAACATACATGCTAGTGTGAAACGCTATCTCCTTGGCATGCTCTGGTCATTCTCAATGCTGTTGACAGTTTCTCTTAACCATTTCCATTGTAAAATAACCCTCAGTAATCCAGCTGTAGTGACCCTCTTTGCTGTATCCAGGTATTCTTAAGTCCTAAATTGATGCCTTGCTTTCCCCAAGATCTCCCTAACAGGGGCCCTCCCAAATCAGATTTAGTGATAAGTTATACTTTGTACTTTCACTTGACTTACTTTTCCCCATCCCAATCCTCTTGAACCGCTTCTCCAAATGGATCAAGATCAGTTCCAAACTGGCACTAGGAGCAACTTCTTCACCTTCCCTTCAGGAACATCTGTTTCCACTATTTCCACAGCAGTTTGAAAATATGTAATAGTTTAAATCTATACTATCACCATTCTTTAATTCAAGATATGTAATATTCTATGGTAACTATGTTAATAACCATATAGAATATTCAACTGAGACCACAACTCAATCTTTCAGAAATATGTACTCAACATTTTCTGTGTTTTAGATACTATGTTGAAAAGCACTAAATGTTGAAAATAGTGCTATATAATATAATGCAAAAAATCTACCTTTTCATGATAATAATATGGAATGATAGAACTTTATGTGTTATTACCTATATTCAACATAAGATTTGTTAAAATTGGTTAAAATATGTAGATATCATCTGCTTCAGTCATACCTCACTTTCTCTAGTTTGAGATCATTTATTCAATAATTAATGTATTATATTCTGCATAATTACATATTATTTAGAGCTAATATGTTATCTCTTTTTTAGGAAAGTGGAACACTTTACTTATTAATTTAATGAAGCATGTACCTGTTAAAAAGAAGTAAATATTAATCTTATCATAAGCTAATCTTCTAAAATATACCCCCTAGTATTACATCTCTATAAATATATTATCATCTCTAATTTCTGGAGTTTTTTCTTTAAAGATTACAAATTATATGTTTGCTCTCTGGCCTGCAGAATTCCTAGTATCATAAAAAGTAAAAGCATATCATTTTATCTTTGCAAATTAGTATCCCTTATTTCTCTGTGAAGGAATTAGGGAAAAATAATTAAAGCATGAAAGTGATTGGCATTCAAATGTGACAAAGAAAATATCCCATAGCATTTTCCCTGTCTTTCCAATTAATCCTTTAACCTAAATTCCTAAGTTCCAGAAACTTTTTCTTGTTCTCTTCTAAGGTCACTCACATAAGCCATCCCACACCACATCTTTTTTCTTTTCTTTTCTTTCTTTTTTTAATGAGACTGAGTCTCACTCTGTTGCCAGGCTGGATTGTAGCGGCGCAACCTCGGCTCACTGCAACCTCTGCCTCTGAGGTTCAAGTGATTCTCCTGCCTCAGGTTCCCAAGTAGCTGGGTCTACAGGCACACACAACGAAGCCCAGCTAATTTTTGTATTTCTAGTAGAGACAGGGTTTCACCATGTTGGCCAGGATGGTCTCAATCTCCTGACCTCAGTCTCCCAAAGTGTTGGGATTACAGGCGTGAAACACTGCGCCCAGCTCCACACCATATCTTAATTCCTTAGTCAAGTAAATTGTGAGTCACACATACATTTGAAGCCCAATTTCAGGAATGGAAAGAGAAAAGTTTTTATTTTTCTATTACCTACCACTAAGAATGTAGTAACTCCTGGTTGTGAGGTCTTACATTTCTTTGTGGATAGATAATTACAAAAATTATCACTTTGCTTCTGCTGAGAGCTGCCTGCTACCTTAATACACAGTGAAGTGAAAATTTTGTAATTGTCACTATTTTAAAAGGTGATAATTTATATAGTTACCCAGAGGCATCATGTGATCCTATCAATTGGCAAGATGTGATACAAGTGCACACCTCAGGATGAATACAGAAGTTGTCATGGCAACACTGAAATTTGGCGAACTGCTCAAAAAAGCTAAAGTGTTCTTGGGAATACCAGAAATGCATGCGAATGTGGTTTCTACTTGTATGCCTTACTGACTGACCGCCTGGTCAGAGTGTTCTAAGAAACGTGCAGTCAGATTTACAATTGTGCCTTTGGCTCTGGCTTACAGCTCTCTGCTCCTTTGACTCACTGGGGCTTTGCATCACTCCCTTAATCCCTATTGCATTGAACATATGGAAAATATGTGCCATCCGGTCAATATCAAGATGGGTTTTTAATTTAAGTTTTAGCAGTGGGAAATTTGAAAAAAAAAATGTGTAACAATTTAACCAGCAATGCAGTGAAGTCTGAAATATATAAGGAACACCAAAATTAATTCCATACTTTAATTGAAAAATTATTGACTTCCCCCGGCCTTCCCCTGGAGAATGAGGAATACAGAGAAGACAAATTATTTAATATACCATCATATTTTAGAGTTGTGCCCAAAAATGTATTAATTGTTAATCTCACATCTAAACATCCACTCATAAATCAATATGGATGGCCTTGAAAAGCCATGAAAAGATTTAACTTTCTTTGCTCCAAAATAGAAGAGTAAAATACTTCATAGAGGTTCAATTAGCATGACAACATAGTTTATGCACCTTATTTAATAATTTCTAGCTGTTTCCAGAGTAAAATTTTAGAATACTTATCTAAAGCTTTTGAGATATTGATCATATTGAATTTCCTTATCAAATTATCTCCCCAAATACTTCCAAGACAACAAGCCCTGAATGCTGACTATGAACGTGGTCCTATTTGAATGGTCTTCAGAAAACAAAATCAAACAGGGTAGTCACACACATTTACTCCAACAAGTTTTGTGGCATACAAAGGTACTATACTAAACAATTTGTATTTTACTACACCGTGCAGTGTTGATTGTTATTTGGAGACATGAAGACAAGATGTAGACAAAGGAGAAACGTGAACATAAAGGCAAAGCTAAGAAGGAGCAGTGCTTGAGAAACAGCCTGCTAAGGAGTATAGGGCTGTTGGCTATAAGGCCTGGGTGGGGAGTTTCTGGAAATGAATATAGGGACGGAGGTTTCAACCATGTAATGAAAGGCATGGAATGTTTTAAGAAAATACATGATATAATAATATTAGTATCTCTGATGTCAATGTGGAAATAGATTGAAATGCAGAAGATCAGAGCTGAGGAGACCAAGTAAAAGAAAATGAATAAGGACAGAACCAAGTAGGGATGAAGAGAAGAAAACTTGACAATTACAATGTTGATGAACACTATTTTCCTAGTGCCTGGTGCACACTTTCAAGCCTACTGCTTTTAAAATAGTGTCTTATTTCACCGGCCCCAGACTCTCCTCAAGCTCTATTATACTCCCCTATTCATAGATGAGAAAATTCAGCACTGAAAAGTTAAGATTTCCTCCAAGGTCACACAACAGATAAAGAGATTTTTGAATCAAATCTAATTTCGGAGGCACACTCATTGAATAACGATAAAGAGGGAAAAGAAGAAAATGAGTTAATGGTTTTCTTAGCAGCAAATCTGTCCTCTCAATCTTTACTTTCTATATTCAGTACCACTTTCATTAAAGTAAAAAAGAGTAACGAATCATTTGCATTGCTTTTAATTAACTTCATAGGATAATAAAGAAATCACAATGCAGTAAAATGGGGATTCATTAACAAGTATTATAATATTATACTATTTTAGAGTCTGAGAAAGATTCACGAAGTATAATGTTTCTTTCTAATTTTATCTTCTCATTCCAAATACCTCGTATGGTGGGCCAGGTGAACATACAATATATTGTTTAATGGAGAGGCTTAGATATCAACTACGCCCATCTCCTCACTTATAAATGAGTAACCTGAGATCCAGCTTAGTCCTGTGACTTGATAAAGCAGGCCACAAAAATCACGTCTTCTGACTTCAGTGAATCCAATATCATTTTTATAAATAGTTAATTTATTTTTAATAGAATCATTACCAGAATAGCATAGAGAATCAACATTACAAATATGTACTTTAATGTATAAGAGCTCAATTAGAAAAGTATAGTCAATGGATAAAATGTACTTGATAATAAGTCTATAAAAAACATTTTTTACCACTAATTAGAAATTTGCTTTGTTTATCCAAAATCTGGCATTATGCAGAACAATTGAACGTTTATTTATGTTTCTTTTAATGTATAATTTCTGACACCTGTTTGTTGAAACATTTTAACTTGCTTTAGTTCTCTATGGCCATATATTTATATTAAAATTCACACACATGTGAAAATGGAAAAAAGGAAATGACTTGCCACTATCTGATTCTGCGGCCCATGGTTTCATTATTATTATATAATTAGATATCTCCTGACCCCATTGGGCCATAATGGGAACTACCAATAACAGGGAGAATTTTGTTGTTTGAGGATGAAATGTTTCCTCTCAGAGGATTTCAACATGTTCTCCACACAGAAAACATGCTAATAGGATACTTTTGAGCATAATTTTTATGCATTTGGTGTCTTTAAAGGGACCAACCAGACCCAGCCTCACCTTCCTCCTGTGTGGAGCTCCAACAGCAGTGTTCCAGAAGTTCAACTATAAGGCCTAAGGAATGTTTTTGCACCAGACCCCAGAAGTAAAGTTTACCAGTCAGTGGAATCCTGATATTAGGTTTCAGAAAGTGCCAAACTACCAAACAAGAATGAGGTTCCTCCACCATTTCAGCAGAGGGCACACTCTTGGCAGCTTTTGTAGCTGGTTGCTTCCTGGATGTTTTAATACCAGTTGATTTGTCAGCAATGAGCCATTGTAGCAATGCTGTCAAAGCATGGATCCCAGACTGGTGGCTGCAAACTTTTTATTAACAGATTGATGCTCAATAAGGAGATTGAGCCAGAATATAAGTCAACTGTGTCACTAAGTCTACTATTTAGCAGAGCTGGTATTATGTGTGTTGCGAGAGAGGCAAGACTCAATGAAAGAGGCAGTACATTGATTTTCATTCTTTTTTTTTTTTTTTGGGACGTAGTTTCGCTCTCCTTACCCAGGCTGGAGTGCAATGGCGCGATCTCGGCTCACCGCAACCTCTGCCTCCTGGGTTCAGGCAATTCTCCTGCCTCAGCTTCCTGAGTAGCTGGGATTACAGGCACGCGCCACCATGCCCAGCTAATGTTTTGTATTTTTAGTAGAGACGGGGTTTCACCGTGTTGACCAGGATGGTCTCGATTTCTTGACCTCGTGATCCACCCGCCTCGGCCTCCCAAAGTGCTGGGATTACAGGCTTGAGCCACCGCGCCCGGCCATTGATTTTCATTCTGATGTAAGCCATCTCATCTTTGGGAATTCACAGAATTCCTTTCATAGCTGGCCTATCTTCTCATTCTGATGGAGGTCTGCAAGCCAAAGGCAGTGTTGATGATGTTAAGCAGCAAAAGAGCGACCTCGGAAGGATTTCAAAATGGCTAATTTTCTTGATGAAATTATATAAAATTAGCCTAACATAAGTAAGTGTTGTATATTATATTAAGAATGAAAAAGATGTACACTTAGTATTGCTGTGACCTGACCCTTTAAAATGTATTAAGTTTCTTTCTATTGGCCTTTTAAAACTTATTATTTCATCAATATTCAAATTAAGAATTGAAAGTTAAGAATGTTCTGAGAAGTTGCTATAAGATGTGCACACCAAGACGTTTTGAGGATTTGATTATTACTGGCTACATGTTCATGATTTTCAAGCCGAGAATTAATCTTTACATTATTGCATGAGAAAAGGAAGGGACATTTTGTTTTCAGATTTTCCATGGATATTAACCTTTGATGAAAACCAAATTTTTCTTTCTTAATCTGGGCATAGTGGTAATTTTTAAATTATTAAATGTTCTACAATGTTCTAGATTATCACTGATGCTAGCTATTACAATACAACAGAGATGCAACGCCTTAATGAGCCTTACCAAATGAATTTCATGTGCTTGGCCATTTCTTGGGGCTCAGACATATTTATTTTTATTTTCATGTTTATTTTCAGAAAGTAAGTTAAAAACTGAAGTCAACGCAGTATAAATACTTTGCTTTCACATCAATTTCTAAGATAAAAGGGGTAGTTTAATGGAGTGTGAGAAATAGCATTAGTTTTAGAAAGACTTTTGTTGTCAGAGTGGAAGATTTTAAGAACATTCCCTTGTAAGAAGAAAACAATATAAGAAAAATATTACAGTCAACATTTTTTCTGTTGTTTTAAAATTATTTGGCTGCCATGTTTTCCATACTGTTCCAGATTAATCAACAATCTCAAAAGGCTACAAAACTGAAACAGAATACTAGCAACACTTTAGGACTCAGACAGAACATTATGAAATAGTAACTTATTACACTTTGTGGTTATGTAGGTAAAGCCAGTTTTCCTTAAAAAGGCATGGGCGTTTTTCTTGTAGATTTCCTCATTCTTCCAATCAGATGCTAAATGGTTGGAAAGCAGAATGCTATTAACCATTGAATAATATATTATATATCAGCTCCTAAAAATGCAATCTCTTTGAAATAGTAGTTTCTGTGGTTGGTTGCAGACTCCAGAAAGTTAGTCATGCAAATTCTAGAAGATTCTTAACATCAACTAAAATAACCAAATACACACTTGGGAAAATTTCACACATTGACTATGTACACCACTGTAGAAATCATTAGCTACAGCATCTGTTAATAGTGGAAAATTAGCAACTTTATCTGTCTAACGATAATAACATTTCTGAAAAATTTCTTCAATTAACAGTTGTTAATTAATTCCTCCAATTAACAGCAAATTATTTTATCTGTTGCATGTTGAGTTGCTTTGAATTTTTTTTGAAATCCTTAAAATGAGCTTTTAATTGAGCAAAATAACAGTTTTTAGTAACTTCACACGTAAATAAATCTAGGTGGTATTACACTATGACTTGGAAAGTGTATAAAGTCTAAAAAGAGCAACAATCAGCATCACAAGAGGCAAGGTTTTTACAGCTCTATTTAATTTTCATGAAGATTTATTTATCATTTTTTTCCTTTTATAGATTGTGCTTTTTGTGTCAAGTATAAGAACACTTTGTCTAGCCTTAGATTCTGGATATTTTCTTCTCTGTGTTTTCTAAAAGTTTTATAGTTTACATTTTACAACATTTCCATCTAGAATTCATTTTGAGTTCGTTTCTATATAAGATTTGACATTTACGTTAAGATTCATTTTTAGTCCATGGATATCCTATTGCTCTAGCACTGTTTTTTCAATGTGCTGTCCTTCCTCCATTGAATTGCTTTTGCACGTTTGTCAAAAATAAGTTGAATATTTGTATGGGCCTATTTTGCTTTCTCTATTCTGTTCTTTCTACAAATTTCACATATTTGATTACTGTAGCTACATAGTGAGCCATAATATTGGGTAGAGTGATTCCTTGAGCTATATTCTTTGTCAGGATTGATTTATTTATTTCAGGAATAAGCCTTTCAACATTAATTTCAAAATAAGTTTGTCTACATCTAGAAAAAACCTTATGGAGATTTTGATGGGAATTACATTAAACCTATAAATAAATTTAGGAAGAATAAATATCTTTATCACATTAATCTTCCAATCCATGAACACAGTCTGTCTCTCCATTTATTTAGGACTTTGATATTTTTGAACAATACTGGAAACCTTCAGCATGCATACCCTATACATATTTTGTTTAAACGAATACCTCAGTCCAATTTACCTGCTAATAGGCACTCTTTCTTCAACTACTATATGGATTCTTCTTACATTTGCAATGATATATTTCTTAATATTAATATTTATCTTATTAATATTTATTAATAATCTGTTTGGAAATCTAAAATTCTACTTATTTCTGAGATATTCTCTCCTTTCATTTAGCTGACAAATCTGCTCTATATTATGTGTTATTCTCAAAATCTTCAATTGTGCTAGGATAAGCCATAAGACATGTTTTCTAAATTCGTATTTTGATAGCCTGTGTTATTTTAAACAGATGAGGTTGCTAAACATGGTCATTTAGCACAAATGGTTTGAAGAATTAGCCAAAAGAATTACTATGCTTTAAGAAAATGGAATGAGCGGAGGAATCCAAGATGGCCGTTTAGGAACAGCTCAGGATTGCAGCTCCCAGTGAAAGCGCAGAGGGTGAGTGGACGCCACATTTTTATTGCCCACAGACTAGGAAATTCCCAGGTGAAGGAGCTCCACGGGTCGCCAGCGCGGCTGTTTCGGCCAGCGTGGCTGTGTCAGCCGGCGCCGCTGCTTTGCCCCGCACGGCTGCTTTGTCAGCGCCTTGGCACAGCGGTTCTCCATACAAAACACACTGGTCTGGGAGCCCTTTTAGCTGGCAATTGGAGCCATGGGAAGTCGCCCATTCATCTTTTCAAAAAGGGGACTGAACGGAGAACCAGGACAGTAGATTCCAGGGCAAAAAAAGTGCCACAAATCTCAGTGCCGCTGTTTAAGCCAGCGCAGTGAGTCGCCACACGGGAAAACACACAG
Source organism: Sapajus apella (assembly GCF_009761245.1). Taxonomy (NCBI): domain Eukaryota; kingdom Metazoa; phylum Chordata; class Mammalia; order Primates; family Cebidae; genus Sapajus; species Sapajus apella. The sequence goes on along the minus strand of NW_022436946.1, from coordinate 8,174,793 downwards.
ATCCTGGCGCCTCTTCAACAGGCAACTGGAACACCAACTTAAAAAAAAAAAAAAAAAAGGCTCTGAGGCAGGGAGCCAGGTGATCAGGCTCGGCTGGTCCCACCCCCACAAAAGAACAGCAATCAGAAACTCTCTGGATTGAGAGTTTCACAGCAAGCACAGCTGAACCTGGGACGGTCAAACTCTGTGGGGGAGGGGCGTCCACCATTACCTAGGCAGCCCACCACTATGGAGGTAGTCAGCCAATGCTGAGGCAGCCCGCCGTTGCCAAGGGAACCCGCCATTGCTAAGGCAGCCCGCCATTGCCAAGGTAACCCACCATTACAGAGAGACTCCGCCTTAACAAAGGTGGGCCACCATTGCCAAGACAGTTCTAACTACACCCATATAAACAGGACTGCAGGGAAGTTCACTCGGCAGCTGGGTGGAGCCCACAGCAGCTCAGCAAAGCCTCTACAGGCAGACAGTGACTAGGTTGCCTCCTTGCTGGGCTTGGGCACCTCTGAAGGAAAAAAAAAGAAGGCGGCAGCATAATGGAAACTCATAAATAAAGCCCTAAATACCTGGGACAGAGCACCTGGGAACAAAAAGCGGTTTATGAGTTCTGCTGCAGCAGACCTAAACATACCTGCCCAGCAGCTCTGAATGAACAACGCAGCTCACAGCTCAGCATTTGAGCTCATATAAAGAATAGACTGTCTCCTCAAACAGCTCCCTGACACCTGTATATCCAAAGAGCCACCTCATAAAGGAGAGATCAGACTGACACTTGGTGGGTATCCTTCGGGGACAAAGACAGCAGAAGAAGAAAACTGGTAACAACCCTTACTGTTCAGCAGCTGCTGCAGGTGATCCCCAGGCAAGCAGGGCCTGGAGTGGACCTCAGCAGACCTACAGCAGAGGGGCCAGACTGTCAAAAGGAAAACCAAGAAACAGAAATAACCTCATCATCAACAAACAGAACATCCACTCAGAGACCCAACCTGAAAGCCAGCAACTACAAAGACAACGGGTGGATAAATCCATAAAGATGGGAAGAAATCAGCACAAAAAGTATGAAAACACCCGAAACCAGAACACCTCTCCTCCTACATGGGATCACAACTCCTCACCAGCAAGGGAACAAGGTTGGATGGAGAACGAGTGTGATGAAATGACAGAATCAGACTTCAGAAGGTGGGTAGTAAGAAACTTCTGTGAACTTAAAGAACAAGTTCTAACCAAATGCAAAGAAACTAAGAACCTTGAAAAAAGATTTGACAAAATGCTAACAAGAATGGACATAATAGAAAGGAATATAAGTGAACTGATGGAGCTAAAAAACACAACACGAGAGCTTTGTGAAGCATGCACAAGTATCAACAGCCAAGTTGACCAAGCAGAAGAAAGGATATCAGAGGTCAAAGATCAACTCAATGAAATAAAACAGGAAGGCAAGCATAGAGAAAAAAGGGTAAAAAGGAATGAACAAAGTCTCCAAGAAATGTGGGACTATGTGAAAAGACCTAATCTACGTTTGATAGGTGTACCTGAATGCAATGAAGAGAATGAATCCAAGCTGGAAAATACTCTTCAGGATATTATGCAGGAAAACTTCCCCAACCTAGCAAGGCAGGCCAATATTCAAGTCCAGGAAATACAGAGAACACCACAAAGATATTCGTCAAGAAGAGCAACCCCAAGGCACATAATCGTCAGATTCACCAGGGTCGAAATGAAGGAGAAAATGCTAAGGGCAGCCAGAGAGAAAGGTCGGGTTACCCACAAAGGGAAGCCCATCAGACTTACAGCAGATCTCTCAGCAGAAACCCTACAAGCGAGAAGAGAGTGGGGGCCAATATTCAACATCCTTAAAGAAGAGAACTTTCAACCCAGAATCTCCTATCCAGCCAAATTAAGCTTCATAAGTGAAGGAAAAATAAAATCCTTTGTGAACATGTAAGTACTCAGAGATTTCATCACCACCAGACCAGCTTTACAAGAGCTCCTGAAAGAGGCTCTACACATATAAAGGAACAACCAGTACCAGCCACTCCAAAAACATGCCAAATGGTAAAGAGAATCAACACAATAAAGAATCCACATCAACTAATAGGCCAAACAGCCAGCTAGCACCAAAATGACAGTATCAAATACACACATAACAATATTAACCCTAAATGTAAATGGACTAAAAGCCCCAATCAAAAGACAAAGACTGACAAATTGGATAAAAAGCCAAAACCCATCAGTGTGCTGTATCCAGGAAACCCATCTCACATGCAAGGATACACAAAGGCTCAAAATAAAGGGATGGAGGAAGATATAACAAGCAAATGGAGAGCAAAAAAAAAGCAGGAGTTACAATTCCCATCTCTGATAAATTAGACTTTAAAGCAACAAAGATCAAAAGAGATAAAGAAGGACATTACCTAATGGTAAAAGGATCAATGCAACAAGAAGAGCTAACGATCATAAATATATGCGCACCCAATACAGGAGCAACCAGATACATAAGGCAAGGTCTTAATCACTTACAAAGAGACTAAGACTCCCAAACAATTATAGTGGGAGACTTTAACACCCCACTGTCAATATTAGATCAACCAGGCCGAAAATTAACAAGGACATCCAGGACTTGAACTCAGACCTGGACCAAGCAAACCTAATAGACATTTACAGAACTCTCTGCCCCAAATCCACAGAATATACATTCAGCTCAGCACCACATCACACCTACTCTAAAACTGACCACATAATTGGGAGTAAATCACTCCTCCGCAAATGCAAAAGAACGGAAATCGTAACAAACAGTCTCTCAGACCACAGTGCAATCAAGTTAAAACTCAGAATTCAAAAACTAACCCAGAACCGCACAGCTTCATGGTAACTAAACAACTTGCTCTTGAATGTTGACTGGATAAACAATGAAATGAAGACAGAAACAAAGATGTTCTACGAAACCAACGAGAATGAAGACACAACATACCAGAATCTCTGGGACACATTTAAAGCAGTCTCTAGAGGAAAATATATAGCAATAAGTGCCCACATGAGAAGCAAGGAGAGATCAAAAATTGACACACTATCGTCAAAATTGAAAGAGCTAGAGAAGCAAGATCAAAAAAACTCAAAGTCTAGCAGATGACAAGAAATAGCTAAGATCAGAGCAGAACTGAAGGATATAGAGACACAAAAAAACCTTCAGAAAATTAATAAATCCAGGAGCTTGTTTTTGAAAAGATCAACAAAATAGACAGACCACTAGCCAGATTAATAAAAAAGAAAAGAGAGAATAACCAAATTGATGCAATAAAAAACGATAAAGGGGATATCACCACAGATTCCACAGAAATTCAAACCATCATCAGAGATTATTACAAACAACTCTATACACATAAACTAGTAAACCTAGAAGAAATGGATAAATTCCCGGACACTTGCCTCCTCCCAAGCCTAAACCAGGAAGAAGCCGAAACCCTGAACAGACCCATAACAAGGTCTGAAGTTGAGTCAGCAATTAAGAGCTTACCACCCAAAAAAAGCCCAGGTCCAGACAGGTTCATAGCCGAATTCTACCAGACACACAAAGAGGAGCTGGTACCATTCCTTCTGAAACTATTCCAAACAATACAAAAAGAGGGAATTCTTCCCAAATCATTTTATGAGACCAACATCATCCTGACTCCAAAACGCGGCAGAGACTCAACAAGAAAAGAAAAACTTTAGGCCAATATCCATGACGAACATAGATGCAAAAATCTTCAATAAAATGCTGACAAGCCAATTGCAGCAGCACATCAAAAAGCTTATGCACCATGATCAAGTAGGCTTCATCCCGGGGATGCAAAGCTGGTTCAACATACACAAGTCTATAAACGTAATTCGCCACATAAACAGAACCAAAGACAAAAACCACATGATTATCTCAATTGATGCAGAGGAGGCCTTTGACAAAATTCAACAGCCCTTTATGCTAAAAACCCTCAATAAGCTAGGTATTGATGGAACATATCTCAAAATAATAAAAGCTATTTACGACAAACCAACAGCCAATATCATACTGAATGAGCAAAAACTGGAAGCATTCCCCTTGAAATCTGGCGCTACACAAGGATGCCCTCTCTCCCCACTCCTATTCAATATAGTACTAGAAGTTCTAGCCAGAGCAATCAGGCAAGAAAAAGAAATAAAGGGCATTCAAATAGGAAAGATGGAAGTCAAATTGTCTCTATTTGCAGACGACATGATTGTATATCTAGAAGACCCCATCGTCTCAGCCCAAAATCTCCTGTAACTGATAAGCAACTTCAGCAAAGTCTCAGGATAAAAATCAGTGTGCAAAAATCACATGCATTCCCATACACCAATAACAGACTTAAAGAGAGCCAAATCAAGAACGAAGTGCCATTCACAATTGCCACAAAGAGAATAAAATACCTAGGAATACAACTAACAAGGAACGTAAAGGACCTCTTCAAGGAGAACTACAAGCCACTGCTCAACGAAATAAGAGAGGACACAAACAGATGGAGAAACATTCCATGTTCATGGTTAGGAAGAATCAGTATCATGAAAATTGCCATATTGCCCAAAGTAATTTACAGATTCAACGCTATCCCCATCAAGCTGCCAATGACCTTCTTCAAACAACTGGAAAAAAAACACCTTAAACTTCATATGGAACCAAAAGAGAGCCCGCATAGCCAAGTCAATTCTAAGCAAAAAGAACAAAGCCACAGGCATCACACTACCAGACTTCAAACTATACTACAAGGCTACAGTAATGAAAACAGCATGGTATTGGTACCAAAACAGAGATATAGACCTACGGAACAGAACAGAGGTCTTGGAGGCGACACAACATATCTACAGCCATCTGATCTTTGCCAAACCAGACAAAAACAAGCAATGGGGAAAGGATTCCCTGTTTAATAAATGGTGTTGGGAAAGCTGGCTAGCCATGTGCACAAAGCAGAAACTGGACCCCTTCCTGACACCTTACACTAAAATTAACTCCAGATGGATTAAAGACTTAAACATAAGACCTAACACCATAAAAATCCTAGAAGAAAATCTAGGCAAAACCATTCAGGACATAGGTGTAGGCAAGGACTTCATGACCAAAACACCAAAAGCATTGACAACAAAAGCCAAAATAGACAAATGGGACCTAATCAAACTCCACAGCTTCTGCACAGCAAAAGAAACAGTCATTACAGTGAATCGGCAACCAACAGAATGGGAAAAAATTTTTGCAGTTTACTCATCTGACAAAGGGCTGATATCCATAATTTACAAAGAACTAAAACAGATTTACAAGAAAAAAACAAACAAGCCCATTCAAAAGTGGGCAAAGGATATGAACAGATACTTTACAAAAGAAGACATACATGAGGCCAACAAACATATGAAAAAATTCTCATCATCACTGGTGATTAGATAAATGCAAATCAAAACTACATTTAGATACCATCTCACGCCAATTAGAATGGCAATCGTTAAAAATTCTGGAGACAACTGATGCTGGAGAGGATGTGGAGAAATAGGAACACTTTTACACTGTTGGTGGGAGTGTAAATTAGTTCAACCATTGTGGAAGACAGTGTGGCAATTCCTCAAGGACCTAGAAATAGAAATTCCATTTGACCCAGCAATCCCATTACTGGGTATATATCCAAAGGATTATAAATCGTTCTACTATAAGGACATGTGCACACAAATGTTCATTGCAGCACTGTTTACAATAGCAAAGACCTGGAACCAACCCAAATGCCCATCAACAATAGACTGGACAGGGAAAATGTGGCACATATACACCATGGAATATTATGCAACCATCAAAAATGATGAGTTTGTGTCCTTAGTAGGGACATGGATGAACCTGGAAACCATCATTCTCAGCAAACTGACAGAAGAGCAGAAGATCAAACACTGCATGTTCTCACTCATAGGTGGGTATTGAACAATGAGAACACATGGACACAGGGAGGGGAGCACTACACACTGGGGTCGGTTGGGGGGAAATAGTGGAGGGACAGTGAGGAGTGGGGAGTTGGGGAGAGATAGCAAGGGGAGAGATGCCAGATGTAGGTGATGGGGAGGAAGGCAGCAAATCACACTGCCACGTGTGTACCTATGCAACAATCTTGCATGTTCTTCACATGTACCCCAAAACCTAAAAGGCAATAAAATAAATGGAAAAAATAAATAAATAAAATTTGATTTAAAAAAAAAAGAAAATGGAATATAAATTTATAATAACCATACATCAGAGTAGATAAATACAAAATGAATTTAGTGCTTATAGAACTGATGTTTAATTGCTCTAGTCAAATAAATTAATAAAGAATGATATAGTCTGAAGATTCTTCCCAAATACTACCAATTTCAGCTAATCCTCTCTACAAACACCAAAATTAAGATATACATGCTTAATATTTGTACTAGCTTTACAACACTATATTTTTTGCTTTCCACTTTAAATCAAGTCTCAACAGCATGTGAACATGACATTCCAGACTCTAGTTTCTTCCACTCATGTTTACTTTCCTTTATTTTCAGTAGTCGATATAGTTTGGCTCTGTGTCCCCACCCAAATCTCATCTTGAATTGTACTCTCATAATTCCCATGTGTTGTGGGAGGGACCTGGTAGGAGATCATTTGAATCATGGGGATAGTTTCTCCCATACTGTTCTCATGGTGGTAAATAAGTCTCATGAGATCTGATGGTATATCAGGGGTTTCTGATTTTGTATCTTTCTTATTTTCTCTTGCCACCTCAATGTAAGAAGTGCCTTTCACCTCCAACTGTAATTCTAAGGCCTCCCCAGCCATGTGAGACTGTAAGTCCAATTAAACATTTTTTTTTCCTCCCAGGCTTCGGTATGTCTTTATCAGCAGTGTGAAAACAAACTAATACAGTAAACTGGTACCAGTAGAGTGGAGCATTGCTGGAAAAATACCCAAAAATGTGGAAGCAACTTTGGTACTGGATAATAAGCAGGGTTTGAACAGTTTGGAGGGCTCAGAAGAAGACAAGAAAATGTTGGAAAGTTTGGAACTTCCTAGAGACTTGTTGAATGGCTTTGACAAAAATACTGATAATGATATGGAAAATGAAATCCAGGTCTAGGTGGTCTCAGATGGAGATCAGGAACTTGGGAATTGGAGCAAAGGTAACTCTTGTTATGTTTATCAGGGGTTTCTACTTGCAATCCTTCTCATTTTCTCTTCCCACCGCCATGTAAGAAATGTCTTTCACCTCCCACCATGATTCTGAGGCCTCCCAAGATAGATGGAACTGTAAGTTCAATTAAACCTCTTTTTCTTCCCAGTCTCAGGTATGTCTTTATCAACAGTGTGAAAACTGACTAATACAGTAGCATTCTTTTTTTTTTTTTTTGTCCTACAAGCAAGAAATCCCTGATTTACCTTTATTTGTGGACTATGCCATTCTATCTAAACCTGATTATGTTTCATTTTCCTTAGGAAACTTCAAGAGTCTTTTTTTTTCTATAAACATGTTACCAAATAAATAACCTATTCCACTGGCCTCCTGAGCTTAAGCCTTTCTCATTTCCACTTATTTCAAATATTATTGCTAGTTGTTAAAATGGTCAAATTTGATTTGACCACTCCATTATAATGAGATCTCATCACATTGAGGAGTTCTAACATGAAAATCACTTATTCACTGATGGCATAATATAGATTCTGTGGCTTACACAAAGAAGTATACAGAGGGGCTTCAAGATGGCTAACTAGAGGCATCTAGCACTTGTCTCCTCCACAAAGAAAAACCAAAATAGTGCTTGTTGAATGGCTTTGACAAAAATACTGTTCAAAATAGATAAACACACTTCAAACAGATAATCTGGGAGAGAACACATTAGACTTTTAACAGAAAAGTGACAGGAAACACTTAAAGATAAAGAGAAGAACAAGGTAGCCTGCTTAGCCAGGATCAGCTGGGAGCCTACAAAGGCTCCCCAGTGTAGGGAAAGAGTAAGTGAGTGACTCCTGTAGTTCACATACCCACTATGGACTTTTGTATGCTAGCCACAGGAAAGCCTCTAAACCCTCATGGGTCCCCAGACTAACATAGGGAGCACCTGGGGACAGATCTGAAGAGAAAGCTCAAACTGAGTCTCACACACACCCTGAGCCCTAAACATCTACAACAAAGCACCATGTTGACAGACCAGATCCCAAAAGATTGCATCTTGTCTGGGGGTCCAACAGACCATGCATGTCCACATTTCTAGAGCCTCATTGGTATTTCCCAATAGCAGCCACTACCATAGTTGACTGCTACCTCCATGACTGAAGCATAAGCCATCTGCAAAGGCCACAATGCCTACAGTAGAAAAGCTGCAGTTTATTTTCACTGGCTCCAGGGACAAACGTCCCTTCTCACAGTAGCTGCCATTTCAAGCTGCCACAACTGGGGCCAAAACACTTGTAAGTGCTTACTCCCCAGCTGCCTGCATTTGGTTGCTGCCACTGAAAGCAACTCTTCCCTCCTCAGTAACAAGGCTACAGCACAGCCATTGCCATCCCCACCCAAGCATTACACTCTGGTCCTAGGTATTGCCCTACACAAGCATACCACAGCCAGTGTCTGCACGCACCACCAGAAGGCTTGCAGAAAGGTCTTCCCAGCCAAACTCTGCCCCTGCAATGCCTGAACATGCCTTCTGGAGGTCTGGGGAACATGCAGCCCAGGCAATTAACATTGGAACCAGAGAACTCCTCCAAGGATCCTAGGTCAGGCTCACCCAACCTGCTACCACCACCACTGCAAGCACCCACCTGCAGGCCTGGTGACTAATTCATGCAACTTGTCACAGCCACTGCCAACACCAGTGTGAACCACGTGGGACCCAGATGTTAGTCCCATCACTGCTTACTACCGTCTCCCATACCACACTTACTGCTCAGAGGCCTAAACCCGCCCACCTACTTGGCCCACTGCTGCCACTGCCAGCACCTGAGTAAGTCTCCAGGAGGCCCAAACCTGTGTGCACCCTCTAACACTGGTGCCAGTGTTGCTATCCTGGAGCCCGAGAACAGTCATGTTCAGGCCACTACTGCCACAACTGGAGTCCAAGGACAGGCCCATCTGGCATCCCCATTTCAGCAAAACTTCCCCACTGACCCTGATAACAAATAAGAGAGAAAATAAGAAGGATGCAATAGCCTAATCTACCAAGGAAATCACAAACAGCACTAATGCTATGTACAGCAAAATAAATTATATGGAGACTATACTACGGTATGCACCCAGTATCAAAGCCAAAGTGTATGACCTAACCAACATGATAGATACATCTTCAGTCCTCCCTTAGAAAAGCAAATTCAAAAAATTGAAACAAGCTCTCATTAGACAAGATGTGCGGATATCAATGTAAAGACACAAAAACATTAAAAAACAAGATATGACACCTCCAAATGAATACAATAATACTCCAGCAATAGATTTCAATTAAAAAGAACTTTATAAAATCATAAATAAAGAATTCAAAATAATGATATTAAAGAAGTTCAGTGAGATACAAGAGAATACAGGAAAACAATACAAATAATTTAGCATATGAAAGAAATATTTACCAAAGAGCAAGATATATTTTTTAAAAGAACCAAATAGAAATTTTGGAGCCAAAGAAGTCATTGAATGAAAAACAAAATACTTGTAAACATTTTGATAATAGACTAGATCAAGCAGAAGAAAGAATATCAGAACTTGAAGACAGGTCTTTCAAAATAACCCAGTTCAGGAATAAATAAACTTGAAATTAATAAGAATAATAAAGTATATGTGACATATGGGACATCTTAAAGCAACCAAATATCCAAACGATTGTTGTCCAAGAAGGCAAGATAAATGAAGGAGTTTAAAAAACTATTTAACAAAATAATGGCTGAAAACTTCACAAATCTAGCAAGAGATTTAGACATCCAGATTCGGAAAGGTTAGAGATGCCCCAACAGATATACTACAAAAAGGTCTTTTCCACAGTATATCATAATCAAACTATCAAATGTTAAAGACAAAGAGAATTCTAAAAACAGCAGGGGAAAAATATCGAGTTGTTTATAAAGGAAATTTCATCAGACTAATAGCGGTTTTTCAGCAGAAACCTTACAGGCCAGAAAAGAATGAGATGATATATTCAAAGTGTTGGAAATAAAAACCAAAAATGCCAACCAATAATTGAATACCCAGCAAAGTTATCCTTTATAAATGAAGAAGAAATAAAATATTTCTAAGATAAGCAATAGCTGAGAGAATTCATCATCAGTAGACCAATCTTACAATAAATGCTTTCAAAAATGCTACATCTGAAAGTGAAAAGATGATATCTATTATCATGAAAACACACGACTGTTTAAAACCCACTGGTAGTGCAAACACATAAATAAGGATAAGAAAGGATTCATGTGTTACTAATACAGAAAACCACCAAGCCATATGATAAACAACGAGAGAAGAAAAGAACAAGGGATATACAAACAACCAGAAATAAATTAATAAAATGACAGGAATAAATCTTCCAATATCAATTATAACCTTGAATGTAAATGAATTAAAATTTCCACTTAAAAGATACAGTCTAGTTAAATGGAATAAAAATACATAACCCAACTACATACTGCCTTCAATAAACTATTCTTATCTGTAAAGATTCATATAGAGCAGGGGTGTCCAATCTTTTGGCTTCCCCAAGCCACATTGGAAGGAGAACTGTCTTGGACCATGCATAAAATACACTAACACTAATTATAGTGAATGAGCTTTAATAAAACCTCATAATATTTTAAGAAAGTTTACAAATTTGTGTTGGGCCACATTCAAAGCCACCCTGGGCTGCATGCAGCCTACAGACTGTGGATTGGACAAGCTTGATAAAAGCTGAAAGTAAAAAGATGAAACAAAATATTCTACATAAACAGAAGCCAAAAGCAAACAGGAGCAGCTATACCTATATCATATAAAACAGACTTTAAGTCAAAAATAATTTTTTAAAAAGGTAATTATATAATTATAAAGGGGTCAATTCAGCATGATAATATGACTATTTTTAAAATATACACACCTAACACCAGCACACCCAGATATGTAAATCTTATTTTATATATATATATATATATAAGATTTTATTTTCAAATCTTATTACACCTAAAGGGAGAGATAGACTCCAACACAATAATGGTTGGGGACTTTACCACCCGACTTTCAGCATTAGACAGATCAACTAGATAGAAAATCAACAAAGAAACTTTAGATTCAAACTGCACATTAGACCAAAGGAACGTAAAAGACATTTACGCTCACAGAACATTTTATTTAACAGCTATAGTATACACATTCTTCTTATCAACATATGGAACATTCTCCAGAATAGACCATATGCTACAACATAAATAAATTTTAACAAATTTTTATAAATTGAAATCATATTGTCTTTTCAAACCACAACAAAATAAAACTAGAACTTAATAAGAAGAGGAAACTTGGACATTTAAAATTAAACAACTTGCTCCTGAATGACCACTGGGTCAAGGAGGAAATTAAGGAGGAAATAAATATTCTCAAAACAAATGAAAATGAAAAATGTCTTGAAACCCAGCATACCAAGCTGTATGGGATACAGTAAAAGCAGTGCTATAAGGGATATTTATAGCAATAAATGGCTACATCAAAAAGGAAGAAAGTTTCTAAAATAATCCAGTGATGCACCTCGAGGAGTTTGAAAAGCATAAAGAAACGAAACCCAAAATTAGCAGATGGAAAGAAATAATAATAATTAGAGCAGGACTAAACAAAATTGAGATTAGAAAACTAATTCAAAAGATCAAAAACATGAAATTTTTTTTTGAAAAAACAGTCAACAAATGTCTAGCTAGAATAACCAAGAAAAAAATGAGAAAAGACTCAAAAAATAAAAACCAAAGCCAAAAATGAAAACGAAGACATTACAACTGATACTACAGAAATACCAAAAATCATCACAGACTATTATGATCAACTATATGCTAACAAACTGGAAAATCTAGAAAAAATGGATAATTTCCTGGACACATACAGCCTACTAAGATTGAATCAGTAAGAACTAGAAAGTCTGAACAGACCAATAATGAATAATGAGATTGAATTAGTAATAAAATGTCTCCCCAAAAAGAAAAGACAAGGACCAGATGACTTGACTGCTGGATTCTACCAAGCTTTCAAAGAACTAACACCGATTTTCCTCAAACTATTCCAAACAATTGAAGAGAAGGAAATTTTCCCTAACTCATTCTGCAAGGCCAGCATTACCCTGATACCAAAATCAGACAAGTATGCAACAAAAAAGAAAACTCTAGACCAATATGCCTGATGAACATAGATGCACAAATTGTCAACAACATACTAGCAAACCAAATTCAACATCACATAAAAAAAATGCACCATGATCAAGTAGAATTTATCCAAGGAATGCAAGGATGGCGAAAATATACAAATCAATAAATATGATAGATTATATTAACAGAATAAAGGGAAAAAAACATATAATCATCCTAGTTGACACAAAAAAGCATTTGATAATATTCAACACTTCTTCATAATAAAAAAATCTCCACAAACTAGTCGTTGAAAGAAAAATACCTCAATAAAATAAAGGCCATATATGACAAACTCACAGCTGACATCATACTGAATGCTAAAGCTGAAAGCCCTTCCTTTAAGAACTGGAACAAGACAAGAATGTCTACTCCTATTCATCATTCCTGTTCAACAGAAAACTGGAAGTCCTAGCCAGAGCAATTAGGCAAAAAAAGAAATAGAAGGCATCCAGATTGAAAAAGAGGAAGTCAAATTGTTACACTTTGCAGATCTAGAATGTTAGATCTAGAAAAACCCAAAGATTCCAACAAAAAATTCTTAGACCTAATAAATAAATTTAGTCAAATTGCAGGATATAAAATCAACATTCAAAAATCAGTGACAAAAATCGGTAGCATTTCTGTACACCAACAATGAACTAGCCGAGAAACATATCAAGAAGACAATTCCATTTACAATAGCTATAAAAATAGGAATAAATTTAACCAAGGAAGTGAAAGATCTCTATAAGGAAAACTATGAAACACTAATTAAAAAAAAAAAAAAGTTAAGAGGACACAAAAAATGGAAAAATTGCCCATGCTTGTGGATTGGAAAAATATAATTAAAATGATCACATTGCCCATAGAAATCTGCAGATTCAATCTAATTTCTATCAAGATGGTAATGTCATTTTTCACAGCAATAGAAAAAGAGAGCAAAATTTATTTAGTATCAAAAAAGAGACCAAATAGCCAAAGCAATCCTAGTAATAGTAATAAAAACAGTAATAGTATGGATATAAAAATATTAATGAAAACAGCATGGTATTGGTATAAAAACAGACACATGAAGCAATGAAACAAAATAGAAAACCTAGTTATAAATTCATGCATTTACAGTTCAAGCATTTTCAATAAAGGCACCAATAATGTATGCTGGGGAAAGGACAGCTTCTCCAATAAATGGTGCTTAAAAAATTGATATCCATATGCAAAAGAATGAAACTAGAGCCCTATTTCTCACTGTAGTCAAAAATCAAATCAAAATGGATTAAAAATTTAGATGTAAGACCTGAAACTATAAAACTAGTAGAAGGAAACATATGGAAAACGCTTCAGGACTGGTCTAGGCAAAGATTTTATGGCTAAGATGCCAAGGGCACAGACAACAAAAACAAAAATAGACAAACGGTACTATATTAAACTAAAAAGTTTCTGTATAGCAAAGAAAACAGTTAATAGAGTGAAGAGGCATCCTTATGAATGGGAGCAAATATTTGCAAACTATTCTTCCAGAATATACAAGGAATTCAAACACCTGAACAATAACAAAACAAATAACCTTATTAAAAGGTAGGAAAAGACATGAATAGACATTTCTCAGAAGAAGAGATACAATGGCCACCAGATATATAAAAAACAAATGTTCCACATCACTAGTTATCAGGGAAATACAAATCAAAACCCCAGTGAGATATCATCTTACCATAGTTAGAATGGTTATTACTAAAAAGCAAGGATATGGAAAAATGGGAAATCTTACAGAAAATCAATAATAGAAAATTAACAAAGAAACATTAGATTCAAAGAGCACAAGAGACCAAAGGGATCTAAAAGACACTTACACTTATAGAACATTTTATTTAACAGCTAGTGTATACAACACAGTGATCTCTAGTTCAACTCACGTTGCTGCAAATGACATGATTTAATTCTTTTTTATTGCTGAATGATATTCCTTAGCACATGGAATATTCTCCAGAATACACCATATGTTAGGACATAAAATAACAACAAATTTTTATAAATTCAAATCATATTGTCCTCTTAGACCATGACAAAATAAAACTAGAAATTAATAACAAGAAGAACTTGTTACTGTTAGTAGGAATGAAAATTAGTACAACCACTATGAAAATAGCAGGAAGATTTCTCAAAACTTAAAAGTTGAACTGCCATATGCTCCAGCATTCCTACTATTGGATATAAAGAGAAAAAGATCAGTATATAAAAGGAATACCTGCACTCGTATGTTTATTGCAGCACTATTTACAATAGCAAAGATATGGAATCAAGCTAAGTGTCTATTGACAGATGAATGAATAAAGAAAATATGTTAAATATCAAAGAAAATACACAAAGGAATACCATTCAGCAATAAAAAAGAATTAAATCATGTCATTTGCAGCAACATGAGTTGAACTAGAGATCACTGTGTTGTGTGACACAAGCCACGCACAGAAAGATGAATATCATATAGTCTCACTCCTTTGTAGAAGTTAAAAGTTTGATTTCATGGAGGTAGAGAACAGACTGATAGATACGTGGAGCTGGGAAAGATGTATAGGTGAGTGTGGGGTATAAAGAGAGGCTGGTTAGTGGGTATAAACATACATTAGATAGAGAAAGTAAGTCCCAATGTTTGATAGCAAAGTAGGATGACTATAGTTAAGAACAATGTATTATATTTTCCACAATAACTGGATGAGAGAATTCAAAATGTTCCCAATATATAGAAATAATAAATACTTAAGGCCATGGACACCTCAGTTACCCAGACTTGGTCATTACATAGTCTGTGCATGTAACAAAATATCACATATACCCCATATGGAGCACAAATATTTGTATCCATTTTTAAAAGCATGTAAGTGCCCCTCTGTTACCAGAAATTACATTAATCTTAAATGTCACATTATTTGGTATGGAAAAGTCAAATTACATCAAAATGTAAGATGTGATCTCAACAAAATGTATATTACCATTTGTTCCCTGTACAAAAATACCTAGCCAAATGTAGAGGGGGCTCATAAAAGCTACAATTTAGTTCATGTTATGCTTACTAAACCACAGGCTCTAGTTGCACTTGCCAGGGAGGGTACTGTTTTCTAATTCTCACAAGGTTTGATACAAGCAAATAGTTGCTCTATGTAGCATAAAAGATGTAGTGACAGTTCCAAGGTTTCCTTCTCTCAAAAAGTTTGAAATTCAGAAGAGGCAGCTACCACTGGAGATTCATGTGTTGGAACAAGGCTTCATGTATCATGCAGAATGTGAACTGGGTCTCAAAAAATTGGGAAAATTTGGTTCAAAAGATTAGGTAGAAAACTGCTAATGAAAGCAGCATAAACATTTAACACCCAAAGATGAGAATGAACATAATATATTTAAGAAACATGATTGTGCCTAGTAAGCTGTAAATCCATACTTACATGGCCATTTTCTATACCCAGATATAAGCATTAATTTATTGGTGTCTTTCCTCTTGGCCCTTTCTGTATGTGGATGTGCATGTGCACCTCTGGTTACTGTACTTGGGAAGAGAATAATGAAACCAAGTGAGGCTATAAAGATGGGAGAGCACGAGCCTGCCCAACATGGCGAAACCTCATCTCTACTTTAAAAATACAAAAATTTAGCCGGGCATGGTGGCGGGCATCTGTAATCCCAGCTACTGTGGAGGTTGAGGCAGGAGAATCACTTGAACCTGGGTGAGGTGGTTGCAGTGAGCTGAGATCACGCCATTGTACTCCAGCCTGGGCAACAAGAGCGAAGCTCCATCTTTTGTTGCCCAGGCTGGAGTGCAATGGCATGATAAATAAATGAATAAATAAATAAATAAAGGAGAAATACATGTATGAAGTTGACTTCTGTTTGACAAATATATAGAAAAGTAATACAATTAAAATGCATATGAAAGAGATAGAAATTGAAGGAGATAGATATCACAGAATAGCCGGCAAATTAGAAATGAAACAATGAGAATGATTTTCAGGAGTCCCTTGTAAGAAAACAGATTCAGTTAACAGTTCAATCAAGAAACATTATTATTTACCCTATGCCAAACAGAGAGCTGAGGATGAGAAAAGCAGAAAATATAGATGAGGAAAGGAAAGCTTCTGTCCTCAGGAAGCCCACAATCCAACAAAGACATAAGACAGGTGTGTTAGTTTATTCTCACACTACTGATAAAGATATACTCAAGACTGGGTAATTTATAAAGAAAAAGAGGTTTAATGGATTCACAGTTATGTGGCTAGGGAGGCCTCACAACCATGGTGGAAGGTGAAAGGCATGTCTCACATTGGTGGCAGGCAAGAGACAGAATGAAAACAAGCAAAAGAGGTTTCCCCTTATAAAACCACCAGCTTTCATGAGGCTTATTCACTACCATGAGAACAGTATGGGGGAAAACGCCCCCATGATTCTATTAACTCCCACTGGGTTCCTGCTACAACATGTGGGAATTATGAGAGCTACAATTCAAGATAAGATTTGGGTGGGGACACAGCCAAATCATATCAACAAGCATATCAATTATGGTATTTAAATTCTAATAATCAGAGCCCTGATGAAGACACACAATGAGATGTCAGGGCCAGTTGGGAAACTAGGACAAATTTCACAGAGGACAGGGAAAGCAGGCTTTGAAGGATACACTGGAATCTGAACTCATATATGTATATATTAAGAGATAGTAAAGTAAACAGAATGCCTTAGAAATGACTGTGAATAAAAAGTTGGAGCCTGCCCAGAAGGCTGCAAGCAAAGGAGGTGAAAAGACTAAAGGCAGCAGCCAACTAAAACAAAGAAGTTTTGGAAAGATGAGTCAATGGAAGTACTATTTCCTTTGTAGATGTTTAAGCAGCAATGTTTTTGTCTGTATATACACATATAAATAAATGTATATATTTATTTATATTACATATTTAAATCTTTAGAAGAATATATACATTCTTAAAGAGAATGTCTTAGAAACATATTTTTAGAAATACATATTCTTAGAATATACATTTATATATTATCTATATATTTAGAATATGGACAGGATATGTATGCTCTTAGACCACATTATTATATATGATATATGTTTTATATATAGATTAAAAAACATATGTTATATATAGATATATATGTTACAGAGGTATATATGTTATAGATATATAAGATATATTACATATAAGATATATATTTTAAATATAAGATGTATACATTATATTTATAAGACATATAATATATATATATATTCTTTTATCTGCTAATCCTCCATGGGTACTGATATGTTTCCATTACTGATGTTATAAAGAAATTGCTATTCACCCACACAAATAAATCAGCAATTCTGGCACTTTCTGCTCAAGCATAAAAATTATGAGCATATTTCCTACCATGTTTGGCAACAATCCACAAGACTAACATCATTTCATGCTTCAGAGTTTTTGCAAATATAAATGTATTTTTAGGAGAGAAACAATTTGAGAAACCACAGTATTCCCTAGCTCATCACTGGAAATGGTAATTAGCACATCAGTAAATCACCTGTAGAATTTTATTTCCATGAACAAGAAAATAATGTTATCTCACTCAGTGCAGCAGGCTGATGTGAGTTATGGCTTTCAGAAAAATGGAGACTTTTGATTAGCCACCAAAGGTGCAAATTTATGAGGATGATGTTGCTAGTACAGCAACATATTATTCTGAAGCACAGAGTAATGCTCGCAGAACATTCTAAAGAATTCCCTAGAATAGCTTGAGAGCACTAGATGTCCTGCCCCGTTTCCTTCACCCTGAGATCAGAATGCTGAACCTTTTATTAATTACCTTTGTTTGGTTTGGTGTTTTTAAATACTTCAAGAAAGTTTCTTTGTATGTATCTATAGCAAGTTACTTTGTACTATAAATTCATTTTGCTAATTACAGTTTTCAGAAGAAAGCTGGTTAAAAGCTAATAAAATAATCTAGGCTATTATACAAATAATCACTAACTGCACAGTATGCATCACTTTAAAGCTCAAAGTAGCTTACAAATTTTTTTAATCTACTTGTTTCAATTTCTAAGTGATTACTTTTATTTTTGCACTATTAAACAGCTAGTAGAAAAAAGATGTGTATTCTGTTTTTCTGCTGAAAATTACTAAAGAGAAAATGTCTTATTAGACTGCTTTGAATTACTCATTTATTTATCTAGATATCCCTAGGACTAACAACTTCGCAAAAAAGAAATAATAAAATAATGGAATAAACATATGGAAATGGGACCTTAAAGATAATCTGTAGATAATCTGAAGTGGCAATCTACAAGAATCCCAGCAAGTTATCTACCCTGCGCATCCATAGCTCAGTCATGAAGAATGTATCACAAGTGCATATTTAATCTTCACATACCTGTGGCAGTTACTCTCCACATCTTCCATGGGTCTTCTCTGTTGTTCTACATTATACCTGTGTATGATGAAATAAAATAAAATCTGTTTGCACATTGGATTACTTACATATTTTCAGAAAAAGACAATAGATTGATTTTACTCTAACCCTTCTCAGACACCAATTAAAAGCATTATTTAAATAATGAAAACAAAATTTAAAAGACAACTTCATCTTTAATAAAACTAAGAAGTAGTGACCACCGCATATCACAAATTGTGATGATACATATAAAATATAGTAAGTTTGGGTCAAATAATGAGATGATGCAGAAAGTAAATATAGATTTCAGGCAACAGTCTGAATTCTTCAAAACTGATGGAATTTCTTTTAAGAACTCAACAAAAGGTTGTTATGTAGAAAAGCAGAGCCTGGAAGAGGATTTGAGTTATGACAGCAACTTCTGCCCATTTCATACTTCAGAGGGGAAATAGAAATAGGGTATGAACAATCACCAAAAGGCACTATAATACAAGTAACGAAGATAAACTGTATAACGAAAAGCCAAAGAATACCTAAGCGATATTTCTGAAAAAAAATGAGAATCTATTGTCTATCAGAGTTTCTTAGAATAGCATGTTGGAATAAGTGGATATTTGCTGAAGAAAGTATTAGTTCTAGTAACATCTCTACCCCTCTAATTTCTCAGATAAATACCAATAGCAATAATTGAAATATTCAATTATTAACAAAATTTCTGACTGGTCATAACTTAAGGTATTATTGTTTCAAATCCAGTTTGTTTCCAAATAATCTGTATTTGTCAAAAAAAGACATAAGGGATACAGATTCTCTTATGAACAAATGAAGAAGCAGAAAGAAATACTTAAATAAATATGATAATGTTATGGTGATAAATGTCTTTAAAAATAAATAAGGTTTTATAAAATTCGACTAGTAAGATTACATTTTTATTTTTGAAAGATCAAAGACAGGAGTTTTCCTCATTTCCTAAAGAAATCACCACCAAGTAGCAAAAATAAGAACCAGAAGCAATAATATTCATAAAAATAATAACTTCATTAAACAAATATTTATTTATGTCCCTACTGGTACAAATATTCTAGGAAGTACCCTAACATAAGTACAAAGACAGGTAAATCAAACATAATTTTTGTTCACAGAGAATTTACAGAGTACTTAGAGATTCAAATCTACTAATATGTTCTACTGCTTTATCTTTAAATAATGAGAGAATTTAAGGATTGAGAAGAAACAACTAATTATGATAGGTAAAAATTAGTTAATGTTACTTCTATTTTGATTGTAACAAAATTAATAAATGTGACAGTGCTGATTCAGGGATTATTAGAATATAAACTAACATTTTTCCTAATTATTGTCACTTTCTTATTATGTGGAATGAATAATTTCAAAAGTCTAATTAACAAAATGTACTTTGTGTCAAATACAAAACAAAAAGTATTGTTATGATGTCAATTCCTTTCAATAAAAAATATTTAGCACTATATGTAATAACAAATAAAATGTAAAAGTATTAAATGAAATTGTTAAAAGCTATTATTTTATATTCAATTATATACATGGGAAATATACTTATCACAAAATAGCTATTATGAGCCTCCTATGAATAAAATCTCAATGTACTAGTATATATTTTAAATCCAGGATTTTTACTTTTAAATAATCTCTATCAGTTAAGAGAAAAAAGACAGGCTGCTTATTACCTAATAAAAAAATGAGATACTTCACTATAAAGATTCATATAGTGATAAATATTTTTGAAAGTGGATGAAATGCTGTAGGAATTCAAATCATAAAATTAAATTTGTAGTTATAAAATGTGAGATAGAAGACAGGTGTTCTCCTTATCCCCTCAGCAAATCATCATTCCATGGCAAAACCAAGAATCAGAAGCACAAACTCCATGCCTTTGGATTTCAGAAAAAGTTTACAGAGTACCTTTCTTGAAAATAAGTGGTATGTGCCATTCTATATGCTATACTATCTTGGGGGAAGAAATGCATCTCTTCATAGAGCAGTCTATTGGTAAAACTGAAAAAGAAGAAATGCTGCATTGAGAGATATAACACTCTGTATTCAGATGTAACACTCCAATTATTCAGATGTAAAATTCCAATTATTCAGATGTAACATTCCAATTATTCAGATGTAATACTCCAATTGTTATGATCAGCCTCTTATATAGGTCTGGTCCCACTACAGCCCTGAGAATCACTTACAAATGGCTGATCTAGGGGAAACTCATGTTACCAAAAACAAAGTGAAAATTTAAAAATAACCATTGTAGGTATATCCAAGGATATTAAAAAAAAAAAAAAAGTTGACCACAATAAAGAGAACATGGAAAAACAAATAGCAAATTAAGAGTACTCACTAGAAAAATGTTGCCACAAAACAGATAAAAAGATTAACTATATTCCTACTAATGAACAGTATTGATGAAGAAATCTTCTGTGTAGATCAAGAGTACAATGTAGCAACACAAGAGTTTAGAAATAACAAGTCAAGACATAAGATGTGATCAGCTTTGTTTACTCTACTACATTTCTTGAGAAGAAGTACCCTATTCTTATTAGGGTGCTAATTTCAAAAATATCTGTGAAATCTACTGTATTGTTCATATTATATAGGTCTTCTAGATCTTTATTTTTTTATATACTTGACTTAGACTTGGAGTGATATATTTAAATGTCTTATCATTTGAGTTTATCTGTAAATTTTATTTTGCATCTCATGTAGTTCCTGCCTTATGATAGATATTTGTTATAATATTTGCTATGCAAATATTTAAAGCTTCTATATCTTCATGGTAAATTGTAAACCTTCACATCATTAGTGTCCTACCACATACTTTCCAAGTTGAATTTTTCACTTTAGTTCTCCTTAACCCTATGCAACCGCCATACCAAATAGCTTATGGTTTCATTAATGAGTCATTCTTTGTATCTCTTTTTGTCTCAGTGGAACACTCTCATCCAATTAATTAGTTTACCTGGCACTTCAACAAGACTTTTCTGAAGGTTATGCCCTTTCCTTTTTCTCACTAGACCATATAAATATCTCTATTATAGTATTAAAAAATATAAGGCCAACTATTATTTTCCATTTATGTCCTCTTCTATACAGTTTTTAAGAATAATTGCTCTGTAGATGTATCTCTGTGCCCCCAGGGTCTGCAGTGTCACCAACGCTCAATGCGTGTTCATGATTTTAGGTAGTGTGATAAGATTAAAGCTATATTCCAGGCATCAGTTGAGGTTATGAGAAAAAAATATTCAGTTCTATGGAGAACTGGAATCTAGACAAGTATAGCAAGCAGATTTCTGAGAAGATACTAAGGCTCTTGGTTCCTGATGTATACATGCCTCCTTCTGATTATTCAAACATGAATCTATGTGCTTTTGTCAAGGAATTTTGCAGTGTAGTTAGATCCTAGATCAGTTGACTTTAATAAAGTTGATGCAGTGAGTCTGGTCTGTTCATGTGAGCCATTAAAGGGAATGAGGCTCTTCTTGACTAAAGAGATTTAAAGTATGAGAGGACTCAATAAGAGCAATTGTTTATTGCTGGCTTTGAAGATGGAGGGAAACGTGCCAAAAGATTAAGAGTGGCATCTTCCAGCTGAGATAAATTTTGACTGACAACCAGCAAGAGAGCCAGCCTCAGTCCTAAAACCACAAGAACTGAATTCTCCAACACTGAAAGAGCTTGAAATAGGACCCTCGGCTCCAGATATAAACACATCCAGCAGAAGCCTTGATCTACTATGCTCTTGACAGGTGAGTTATATTATACTTAAGCTTCTCACCTACAGAACTGTGAGCTAATAAATAGGTATTAAGTGGCATACTTAAGGTAACTTAAATTTAAGGTATTAAGTTTGTAGTAATAACACTGGGTAGCAATGGAAAATGAATACAATAAGTAATTTTATGTCCCAACTTCTTTCTAATGAATGCAGTCAGAACTGTGTCAAAAGCCATGGGCAGGACCTAGTGTCTAGCTTGAAAATCTTTACATTTAGGAAGTCATGAATGACTTTAGCAAGCCTTGTAGAGACTGTGTTTGTCTCCCTGAAACTCAGTCCCTGCCACTGGAATCTAACTTTCTACTGCAAGAATGCTTGCTGCCTCCTGTGACCTGCAAGGAGAACGCAATCTACTCAGGTGGCTTTCAGATCCTCCTCTACGATTTAATTGTTGAATGATCTTGGACAATATATTGAACTTAACTTAGCATCTGTTTCCTCATCTATAAAATGGGGATTGGAGTAGCCATTTTATAAGGTTGTAATGAGGATCAAATGAAATAACACCCTTAGGCTTTTGGTGCATTTCTGAGAATACAGTAAACACTTATACATATTAGTATTAATTCACTATCTCAGACAAATTTCTTTCCTTCTCTAATGTTCTTTTCTGGCCTACAAAAAACACATATACATGTATAACGGGTATAACAGCCAAGAATAAATACCCATATGTTTAGGATATAATACACAAAATTTTGTAAATAATGTCTCTTTGTAAATGTTAGAATATAAGTGCAAATAAACACTTATTTGACTTCAACAGCAGGTGGATTTACATAAGCAGCACACAGTTAAATAGATGGGACCATGTCCACTTTATCAATATATTTTGTAATACGCTGTCTACATTTTGTCATACCTGCTCCTGATTCTGAAAGAAAAATGTTTATTTATCCTTTAATTAGGTTAGGTGAATAAATATTGCCATGTTGTAACCCATCATATATTACATAATTATTTCATATTCCTAGCAAAATATGTTTAAGTTCCAATAGTAAAAATTAATTCAAAAATTCTATCAAGTACTCTACTAGATTCATTGTTAGTTATTCTCTCTGAAGATATTAAATGAAAAATCATTGCCCTGACTGAAAACTCAGGAGATACCAGAGTAAGAGAGATTGATTCTAAAGCTATTACAACAATTACTAACAAGAATAAGGAGGTGAAATAAGGAAATGTGAGCTGAAAGGAAAGGGGGATACTGATGAGAAAAGGAGATACTATTGCTGAGATAAAATAAGAGCATTTGGAAACTGACCAATTGTGGAGAATGAAGAAGAATGAAGAAAGAAAATGTTTCTTTTTTATTTCTTAGTCCATCACCAATGAGTAAGCAAACCCCATCAAGACTATGTCCACGATTCTGAAATCAGAGATTAAAAAAAAAAAAAAACTACCTTCAAGTTAGACAAACCTGAGTTTGAGTCTCAGTTCTACCATTTATTTACTATTATTTTACTATAATTATTATAGAGTATTGCTCTGTCACCCAGGCTGGAGTGCAGTGGCACAATTACACCTCACTGCAGCCTCTACCTCCTGGGCACCAGTGATCCTCCAGCCTCAGCCTCCTATCTGGGATTATAAGCAGGCACCACCAGGCCCAGCTAATTTATTTTTGTAGAGGCAGGGCATCCCTATGTTGTCTAGGCTAGTCTCAAACTCCTGGACTCAAATAATGCTCCCACCTTAGCCTACCAAAGTACTGGGACTATAGGCATGAGCCACCATGCCTGGCCAGTTCTTCCATTTATAACCACCATGACTGTGGGCAAACCTCTTAATTTCCTTGAGATTTGATCTTGTTGCTGGTAAAATAGCGATGATAAATGTCTTTGCTTATCTCTATCATTCAACTGTTTTGAAGCTCAAACCAATGTGTGCAAAAATCCCCTTAAGTTTTCTAAGATGATGATGTCATTGACTATGGTAGTTATCATAGGTAGCAAAGCAGATTTCCGTCAGGCTCTGAGGAAGATAGCAAGTTCAGGCCATGGCCTGTTATATATAAGAAAGCAGCAGGATATGCAATTATAAATTTCAAAATAGCCATTTGGAGATACCTCTGGAACTTAGGAAAACATTGATCACCAAACAAAAAATGATTTAAGAATCATCTATGTAGTACTGTTGGTTAAAACTGTGGGAGTACATCAGATGGTCAAAGAAGTTTAATGAGTTTACCATAGTATGAAAGAAGAGAATAAAGAAGTCACAAATACAGAGTTAAGCTGTGCATACAAAAGATGATTAGGATGCATTCTTTGCTATTAAGAAGCTTATATTTTAAAGGCAGAATCACCTCTGAGCACATATAATTTTAATTCAGTAAGGGTACTAATAGAGTACAGAGGCCTTATTTCTGAATTTCCTTAGAGGCAAGAGAGGTCATCAGGGAAGTTACATAGCTGATGCTTGGGAAATTGAAAAGTCATTAAGCAGATAAAGAATTAAAGGGCACTCATAACATGTGGGTTGGTTTCTGCACACACACACACACACACACACACACACACACACTCATGCACTGACACTGAAACAAAATTCCATGGTATGTCTATGAAACAGCAAATTATACAACACGCCTAGAGTCCAGGGGTGGTAAGGTAATGAGGGAGGAAACTAGATAGGTCAAGAGAGAGAAGATCATGAATGGCAGATTCTGAAGGAATTTGACTTTCTTTTTCTATACATGATGAGTAACTATTGATGAACAGAAAATAGAAAGGTGAATGCAGTTCAATTAAATTACATGTTTTTAATAAAACAATTTGTTTCATCAGAATTCATTATAGCAAAATATTTCCTGCCATGAGAGAGAGAAAATGAATAGCTGAAATGATGTTGATAACTAGTGTAATATTTTGTGAAAATAAAACCCTATGAGTTTGTGGCAGATTGAAAAATAAAACAGCAACATAGGGGTTCCCATGAAAAAGTGAAGGTATTCTCCATCCCTTGAATATGGAATTGCGTTGTTACTTTTGCACTGGCCAATAGAATGTGCAGGAAGCAATTTCAAGTGAATTCCAGGCCTGGCACTCAAGAATCTTTGCACACTTCCACTGTGTTTTCAAAGTCTGCCATCACTGTGTAACACCAGGCTGGCCTGCTGGAAGATGAGAGAGACATGTGGAGCAGACATGAGCTGAGGCCATCTTAGACCAACTAGCTTCCAGCTGACGCGACAGCTGACCAAAGTAATTTAAATGACCCTAACCAAAACGAGACTGCCCAGCTGTACCCAGGCTAAATTGCTCATCTATAGAATTATGGACAAAATGAATAGTTATTTTAACCCATCAAATTTTGTAGTATATTGTTAGGCACCAAAGATGACTGAGATAGAGTGTGCCAATCACATATCAGCCAACACAACGTTTTCTCACAAATTCCTCATTGATTAATCTTTCTATATCAATCTTGAAACACACCATTTGGTGGTAAATTATTCATATTCCACTAGCTAGTTAGTAAATGTAGTAAAGATGTTAAGTTAGAATCCAGTCATTTGAAAGGATGTCACAGGGACTGGGGACATTTTAGCTTAGTTTTTTTAAAAAAGTTTTGCTACAGCCAATGGATAATATAAATAAGATTCTAGAGGAAGAATACATCCTACTTATGAAAATAAATTGCTTTCAAGTACTTAGAACTTTCAGCTACATGCAAATAACAAAATGACTAAATCAAATTATTATCCTCATACTAATCTATTAGCTTAAAATACTGTAATTTATATAATGAAACAGTAAAGTTTCAGTTGAAAATAATATTCTGTTTCATACTTTGTTGACTCAAGTGTATTCTCCTCTAATTTGGTTTAGATTAGTGAAATGTTTCTGTTATTTGCCAATCAGTTCTCTCACTGGCAGGCAGACACACAAAAAACCTGACCTATTTCTTGTGTCCAAAAATATAAGTCTGGCTCCAAATTTGTATCTTAGCCCCTTGCCTTTGTTTACACCGAATATTCTAATGACTGTCTTCCAATGTCTAGCTCATAATTTGAGTTCACCATTCAGTGACCATATTCTTTCATCTAACCTATGAAAAGGGAATGTAGCTATAAGCATGAACTGCAAAATCTAGATAAGAAAGGAAAACAACTATGAGATGAAGATTTTTGAACACTTAACCCTCTAACGTGGCACTTTATAATATAGATAGTATTTACTTTTTAAAATAAATCATTCAAACCTTCTTACAGTAGGCATTCCACAACAATGTCTGCAAATTTCTATTTTGTTGTGCCCTCTACTATAGGAAGAATCATTATTGTTGAAACTGTTGCTGATTTCTTAAATAGGACATTAAAAATTGTAATTGTATTATATTTTATGCATTTATTAATTATTGAATTTGAATATATGTTCATATATTTATTTAAATTTTCTTTTTTGTCATTAAGGAATTGCATCCTTTGATGATACCTCAAATAATTAGGTATTTGACCTCTGACCCTCCCATCTCTCATCTCTCTCTCCCTCTTTTCCTCCCTCTCTCTCCTTTTCTATACTTTCTCTTTGTGTTCTTGTCTTATATCTTTTTTATACTATTCTTTAAACATTGGTTTCATAATAATAAGCAAAAAATATAATTACGGAGGAAATAGTAGTAGAATGAAAACACACCACAAATGGGAAAATTTGGAAACTTTCTTCCCTCAAGCTAACCTTTCAGAAGTCACAATAGATTTGCCAGGCCCCAAGGATGGATTACTCATCCCTATTAAAGATGCCTTTTGAAGAATATTCATTTTGGGAGACCACAAAACAATGAATAGTGACGCAGAACTATAATTCTATTTGTGCAGATGACTCAGTTGGTTTATTGAAATTTTCTTACTTCCTGGAGTCTTTTATATAAAGAGCTGAGTATTTTAGAATCCCAGACTATCAGGTTTATGTGTATGTATATGTATATGTGGTTGTATATACATTTGGCAACCACTCTGGACATGTTCTTCCACTTCAACTAACTGCAGAAACAGAGTAGCAAAATTTGGTTTTGTTCCATTTACTTGTTATGTCGTAATTTCAGGCTCTTCTTCCTTCAGCTTGCTTTATTGGACTTCACTATTGTTGATCATTTTTGCTTCCTGACTACTTTCTCTGGTTCTTGACCTAGAGTTCTTTCTTTCTTCACCAGTCCCTTGGAATTAGTTTATCTATCTATCTATCCATCCATCCATCCATCCATCCATCCATCTACCTCAATGCCAGGATTCAAGATTCTAAAGGAAATGGTAGAAGGGGGAACATCTAGAAAAGGTCAGTGGAAGCAGTTATCCAGTTTTCCACTAATAATTCCGCAAAAGCAGTATAAAAATCCTCAAGTCCTATCTCAAAAAAAAAAAAAAAAAAAAAAAAAACTTAATCCTAACCCTGAAATCTGCATTCAACATGTCCTTTCAGAAGATGCTGAAGCTTGCTCAGATATAAATGCTGTTGGATTTGAGGACCATGTGACAACCTGCTACCCTGCCACCAAAATATTATTTACAGGTTACTCCAGCTTTGTTTTGGATACCTTCCCATTCCAGTTAATTCATGCTCACCACTATGACCATGACGGTTAAGGCTTCCAAGAGTGGGAATACAACGAAACAAGATTTTCAAAACAACACCTCTGATTGTAAGCTCAACAAGGTTTTAAGGTCACATTGGACTTCCTGAGCCTGATTGGGTATTGGAATTTTAAAAGAAGGGACGGATTTCTTTTTTACCACCACGTCACTATCCAGAGTCCCTTCCAGAAAGATTCTCAGAGACTATTCATTCATGCATTCATTTTTGTGTTCATTCATGCCTGTGCTTTGTGCCAGGGCACATGCTTGACAGTGGGTAACAAAAGTTAGCCAACAGATATGGGCCATGACCTCACAGAAATTAGAGTCTAAAAAAATTATTGGTGTGTATTATAAAGTTCCACAAGTATTTAATTTTAAACTCTGATCACAGAAGTATAGGAAACTATGAAAGAAATAGGATATAATCTCTAAATTCAGGAAAACTTTTCCCAAAGAAATGAAAACAGGAAAATCCTTGTCTAAATGTTTATCCATCCCCTCAGAGAACAACAGGACACTAAGCTGGGAAAATTGGGTATGGTAGGAAGAAATTATTATCTTCCACTTTTTTGAGATAAAATAAATATGTGTGAAAAAGTACACTACTACAGTATTTATTCTTTTTATCTAGCTTGATTACTTTTAGGATTATGATTATTAAAAAATGAGCCAGCTCATTGATTTACAATGAAATACTGGGTATGTATTAAATCAACCAACTTCATAAAGGTGAATATATAGACTTGGTTTTCAACTGAGTGGTTGTGAAGCACCTTTTATCTGCAAATATGATATACAACCTTGTTCTCATCAAATAAGAAGTGGAACAAGGTACAGTGGCTCATGCCTGTAATCCCAGCACTTTGGGAGGCCAAGGTAGGTGGATTGCTTAAGCTCAGGAGTTCAAGACCAGCATAGGCAATACGGCAAAATCTTTCTTCCTTGTCTCTGCCTGTCCAAAACATTAGCCAGGGATGGTGATGTGCCTGTAGTCTCAGCTACTCAGGAGGCTGAAATGGGAGAATCACGTGAGCCTGACAGGTCAAGTCTTCAGTGAACCATAATCAGGTCACTGCACTCCAGCTTGGGCAACAGAGGGAGATACTATCTTCAAAACAAAACAAAATAACAACAAAAAGTGGGTCTTCTCATGAAAGATAAGTTCGAATGATCAAGCATCCCAATAAATGCTTCGATGATCAGTGATCAAGATTAAGAATTCCAGGTGTCAAGGAAAAATTTGATCACTAATTCTAAGGGACTGGTGAAGAAAGAAAGAACTCTAGGTCAAGAGCCAGAGAGAGCGGTCAGGACGTAAAGGTCATCAACAATGATAAAGTCCAATAAAGCAAGCTGAAAAAAGAGGAGCCTGAAATTATGACATAACAAGTGAAAGGAACAAAACCAAATTTTGATACTCAGTTTCTGCAGTTCGCTGAAGTAGAAGAACATGCCCAGAGTGGTTACAAATATCAAAATATTCATAGGGAAAGATTAGCATGAGGATAAGAAAATGTATTTTACTAGTCAATAACAGCTTTACAGTTTGTACAAAGGAGAGACTCTTTTGTGACCAGAGGGAAAAGAGTAATTTCACTCCCTGAAAAAATTTAGATGAAAGGCAGGGCTAATCTTATAAGCAAGCAAAATAGATTGCAATCTCTGCAGTGAGATTTATTTTTGTACTTCTTCAATCATTATGGTTTTATTCCATTTCCTTTTCATGTTTTCACTTAATAATTAAATACCTAGTTCATTTCACAAGTTTCTAAAAATTAAAAATGTAAAGAAAACTTATGAATGGGAAGGAAATCTCCCTACCACTACTCTGCTTTGTTTCTTTAGCACACCTCCCCAAACCATCCTCACCAGGTAACCACTTTATTGTGTATCTTTCCAAATTTCCTTCAAGTATATAAAATCAAAAAGCATACCTTATTTTCTACATTTGTCTACCATTTATACACCAGGTCAGCATGCCATGCACACTATTCTATGCCTTATGCTTTTCACTTTACGAAGTATTTGAATAATCTTTCCGTAATATTACAGAAATTTATCTTTTACAGTTTCACATCATTGCATTGTATTGAAAAATTATATTTCATAACTAGTATCCTTTTAGTGGACAATTAGGTTGTTCCTGTGTTTTTCCAATTACAAATAATTATCCAATTAATAACCTTAATTGCTTGTTTTTAATTTCTTTATTGTTATATAACTATTTAGGCCTGTGCATTTATTTTAAGCACCCCATCAGTGAATTCCACAGTTTTTAATCACTGTATTTTGCAAGAATTAATATTATTATCTTTAAAGCAAAATGAGGAATGCCTTTGTTCTGAAGATATGGGGATATTAGGACACTCCTAAGTCTGGATCTGTTTATTAAACATTATCCATCTATTCCTTTAGCCATAAACATCTAGAGGCTAGGAATAACTAACTTTCTGGGAATGCAGCCCAGCAAGTCCCAGCCTCATTTTCCTAGCCCTCACTCAAGACTGAATCATTCTGGTTAGAATGCTTCTGATATTTACGCCATATACAAAAGTCAACTGAAGATGAATGAATGACTTAAATGTAAAACCCAAAGCTATAAAAACCCTGGATGCCAATCTAGACAGTATCACTCTAGACATAGAACCTGGCAAAGATTTTATATGGAAAACACTAAAAGCAATTATAACAAAAGCAAAAATTGACAAATGGGATCTAAAATTAAAGAGCTTCTGCACAGTAAAAGAAACTATCCGAGGGTAAACAGAGACAACCTACAAAATGGGAGAAAACTTTTACATTTTAAAAAGAGGGATTCCCCTGCACAAGCTCCCTTCTCTTGTCTGTCGCCATGTGAGACATGCCTTTCACCTTCCACCATGATTGTGAGACCTATAGTCACGTGAAACTGTAAGTCCAATAAACCTCTTTCTTTTGTAAATTGCCCAGTCTCAGGTATGTCTTTATAGCAGGATGAAAATGAACTGATACAAACCTCATTAAAAAATCGTCAAAGGACATGAATTTTTCAAAAGAAGACATATATGTGGCCAAGAAGCATTTTAAAAAGAGTTCAACATCACTGATCATTGGAGAAATGTAAATCAAAACCACAGTGAGATACGATCTCATACCAGTCAGAATGGCAATTATTAAAATGTCAAAAAAATAACAGATGCTGGCAAGGTTGTAGAGATCAGTGAATACTTAGACACTGCTGATGGGAGTGTAAATTAGTTCAACCATTGTGGAAAGCAGTGTGGTAATTCCTCAAAGAACTAAAAGCAGAAATACTATTGGATCCAGCAATCCCATTACTAGGTATATACCCAAAGGAAAATAAATTGTTCTTCCAGAGAGATGCATGCATGCAGATGTTCATTACGGCACTATTCACAATAGAAAAGACAAGGAATCAACCTACATGACCATCAATAGTAGAGTGGATAAACAAAATGTGGTGCATATACACAGTGGAATACCATGCCACCATAAAAATGAACGAGATTCATGTCCTTTGCAGGAACATGAATGGGGCTGGAAACCTTTATCTTTAGCAATCTAATACGTGAACAGAAAACCAAATAATTCATGTTCTCACTTATAAGTGGATACTAAAGGATGAGACACATGGACACATAAAGGGAAACAACAGACACTGGGGCCTACCTGAGGGTGAAGGGTGGGAGGAAGAAGATCAGGAAAAACATCTAATGGGTATTAGGCTTAACACCTGGGTGACGAAATAACCTGTTCAACAACCCCCATGACATGAGTAGTTTACCATATAAAACCTGCACATGTACCCCTGAACTTAAATAAGACTGTGTGTGTGTGTGTGTGTGTGTGTGTGTGTGTGTGTGTGTGTGTGTGATAGCTGAAATATGTTATTTGGGCTTTTTAAATAATCAACTATTATTTTAAATTTGGGGGATGCATGTGCAGGTTTGTTATGTGGGTATAATGCATGATGCTGAGGTTTAGGGTACAAATGATCCAGTCACCCAGGTAGTTAGCACAGTCCTAGATAGGTCATTTTTTAGCCCTTGCAACCCTCCCTATCTCCCCCTACTAGTTGTCCCCAGTATCTATTATTTCCATCTTTATCTCCATGTTTGCCCAATGCTCAGCTCCCACTTATAAGTAAGAACATGTGGTATTTGGTTTTCTGTTCCTGCATTACCTTGCATAGAATAACAAACTCCAGCTGCATTCATGTTGCTACAAAGGACATGGTTTCATTCTTTTTTATGACTGTGTAGTATTCCATGGCGCATATATATATATATATATATATACATTTTCTTTATCCAATCCACATTAACGGGCATGTAGGCCAATTCCATCTCTTTGCTATTGCTAACAGTGTTGTGATGAACATGAAAGTGCAGATGTCTTTTTCGTAGAACAAATAATTTTCCTTTGGATAGATGCCCAGTAATAGAATTCTTAGGCCAAATGGTAGTTCTAAGTTATTTGAGAGCTCTCCAAATTTATTTTCACAACAAATTTACATTCCCTCCAATAATGTATAAGTGTTCCCTGTCTCAACAGCTTCACCAGCATGTTATTTTCTGACATTTTAATGTCCATTCTGACTGATGTGACATTAATATTTGTTGACATGCAGATGTCAATAAGCATTGCCCTGCCAGAAATACCTATCTGGTGCACTACTTGGATGTTTGCTCTTAGGTTTGACATATTAGCTCTTCACTATGTCTTTATCTTTTCTGAGTATCTCTGCCCCACTCTGTACACAGTTCTCTCTGTGAGATCACATACACTGTCAGTAATATGTTCCATAAAGATGCTTTTTAAATCTATATAAGGTGTACATCAATCAGATAACAAAACGCATTTTCGTTTGAGTTATGAAATCATACTCAATGCTACATGGGACATTTTCCCCTCTAATACTGGCGTCAAGGATACGATCTTAGATTTCCACTTTCCTTGGAGATATACTGATAATATAGCTAAAATAGAATTCAAAAATTTCTGCCAAATCACTGTTCTCCGATATGAACTCCATATTATCCTAAAAAATATATGTAGCAAATTAACATACTTTCCTTCTTATTTCATTCCCCTTGCCTAGAAGGCTATATTCACGTATGGAGAGCTCACTCATCCTTTAAGATCCACCTTCAATTTGAAACGTTTACTTGCCCTCCCAGTTGAGCATATTCTCACCTTCTTTAGAACAAAATTCGTTTGGGATATACCATTGAGTTCTGTATTTACAAAATTCATCATCGTCTTGTGAATTACTTTCCTATGTGAACATTATTTTTGCAATTAAATTGAAATTATCTCAGGAAAAAAATTTCCTTATAATTCTATACACACATAGCTGTCAGTGCTATTCAACTGCAGAGAATATACCTCATTAAGTGTTTATAATTGTTAGCACCTGCGTATAATTCACCTATTCAGTTTACTGGTTTTAAAGTAATTCTGAAAGAAATCTTAACAGATATATTTATTGATGAGAAAAAAGCTCATATGTATCTAGAAGCAAAGAAGAAGCAGAAAGAAAAGTGTGTTAATCAAGGTTCTCTAAAGGGACAGAGCTAATAGGATAGATGCATACATGAAAGGGAGTTTATTAAGGAGAACTGACTCACTGGCTCACAAGGTGAAGCTCCCCATAGGCCGCCTGCAAGTTGAGCAGCAACAAAGCCAGTAGCAGCTCAGTCGGAGTCTCAAAACTTCAAAAACAGTGAAGCCAACAGTAGAGCCTTCAGTCTTGTGGCTGAAGACCTGAGAGCCCCGCAAACCACTGGTGTAAATCCACGAGTCCAGACGCGGGAGAACTTGAAGTCTGATTCAAGGGCAGGAAGCAATTGGAACCGGAGAAAGAGAAAGCCGGAAGACTCAGCAGGTCAGCCTCTCCACCGCCTTCTGTCTTAAAGCCAAGCTGACAGCCAATTGGATGGTGCCCACCCACATTGCGGGTGGGTCTTCCTCTCCCAGTCCACTGACGCATTTTTTTTTTTTTTTTTTGAGACAGAGTCTCACTCAGTCGCCAGGCATCAGGCTGGAGTGCAGTGGCACCATCTCGGCTCACTGCAACCTCCGCCTCCCGGGTTCAAGCAATTCTCCTGCCTCAGCCTCCCAAGTAGCTGGGACTACAGGCACACGCCACCACGCCCAGCTAATTTTTGTATTTTTAGTAGAGACGGTTTCCCCATGTTGGCCAGGATGGTCTCGATCTCTTGACCTCATGATCCGCCGGCCTCGGCCTCCCAACACTGACTCAATTCTTAATCTCCTCTGGCAACACACAGGAACACCCAGGTACAGTCAGAAACAATACTTTGCATCTTTCAATCCAAAAGATTGACCATCAAAAAGAGCAATAGAAAAATAAAGAATGGTAGAAAAGAGAAGACAACATATTTGTTTCACTCACATTTTTATTGGCACGATCCCCTTTTCCTAGGTCAAAATTGTTAGCTGTAAAACATTTAATAAATCTTTGAACTTACGGATTTTTCCAAAACCTTATAAAAATCTTCAAATTTGCAGTGAAGTTGAAAGAATTTTAAATAAACACCCGTACATTCACTTCCTAGATTTACCGCTAGTAATTTATTTTTAACCTTATATTTACTCATCTCCCCATTATGAAGCTCTCATTTTTTTATTTATTAAAATAAAGTCAATTTTAATTTTTTTATATTTTTAAATTTTTATTTATTAAAATAATTTAAAGTCAATTGCAAAATCGATATGCTTCTGCTTAAATACTTCATAATGCATATTAAAAACAAGAGTGCAATTTTTTTTCAGTTTCTTTTCTCTTTGTCTAACATTTACTACATACCATTATCTGACCAGGCTATTATCTGACAGCTGCACTGGGACAGCTTTGTGCTCAACACTGAAAATACCTGGAAAAGTCTGGTACCAAGATAAAAAAAAAAAAAAAGTTAGTTAACTAAAGATGAATAATGGGCTGTTTAATTTTCCCATTTTATACTTTACACCCAGGACCAACTTGTTTACAGATCACTTACACCTGTGTAACTGTTACTTAACCAGTTGTTTACGGATCACTTACACCTGGTGTTGTGATCACTGTTACTTAACCAGTTACACCAGGTGTAAGTGATCCGTAAACAAGTTGGTTTACTAGCTTGGCAATGTGATTAGTCAGCATAGAAGATTCTGCTGAAAAGCTTTTCATGGTCTCATCAAACTCAGATTCCTCACTGTCTATTGGTGGTTTATAATCCACAGATTAAGAGTGTTCTATGAGACAAATGCCTAGGGACCTGTGCGCAGGAGTCTCTCTGGCCCCCAGGCTTGCTTGTACTTTTCTTTCTCTGGTTGTGCCATTCTTTCACCTTGATTCAAACCTTACATGAATATTCTCTATGAGAGTTTCTTTAAAAATCTAATCTTGTAAGGTTTTTGCATTTATATACTATGAAATACATAAAGTGTAGATTTGAGTTTCAGTAAATAGCTATAGCTGGATAACTCAAACTCCTATTGAGACAGGATATTATTTTTACCCCAGAATGTTCCCTTATGCCCCTTCCCAATCAATCCCTTGAATACTCCCCGAGACAACTGCTGTTCTCTTGGTTTGATTTTTCTGACTATACCTTAGGTTTGCCTATTACGAGATTTCATATACATGGAACTATGCAGTATGTGCTTTTATGGTTAGCTTCTTATGCTAGGCATAATGTTTGTGAAATTAATTCTTGTTGTCATATTACTACATTGCTGCTTTTTATTGTCGAAAAATATTTTCATGTATTAATATACCAGAGATTCATTCTGCTCTTTACATACACCAAGTTTTTTTTTACAGTTTAAAGCAATTCAGAAAAGGGCAGAATGATTGTAATTATAAAAGCCTTTCTTTGAGGTAAATACCAAAGATAAAAAGTGCTGGGTCTCATGGTAAATAAATGTTGAGTTTTACAAGAAACTGCCAATACTTTCTCAAAGTGGCTGCTGCATTTTATATTTCCATCAGTAAAGTATGGAATTTTAGTTACTCAGTATCCTTGTCCACATTTAATGTTATCAGTCTATTTACTTTAGCCACTCATGCAGATGTATAATGGCATCCTAGCATAGTTTGAATTTGTATTTTCTGATGACTAATGATATCAAGAAGTGTGACATACGCTAAAAGGACATTTGTGCCTGTTCTTTTGTAAAATATCTTTGAAAATATTTTGCCAATTTTTAATTGAATTGTTTGCCTTTTTGTTTTTGAGTTGTAGTATTTTTTATATATCCTAGGCAACAGTCCTTTTGCAGTTATATGTTTTACAAAACTTGTCACCCATGCTGTGGCTTGCTATACATATCTTTTAACTTCGATGCCTTTTGATAAACAAAGTATTTAATAATTTTTGAAGTCTTGCTTATCAATCTAACCTGTAGAAGCATGAAAAGTAACAAATCGTTGTTATAAACTGTATTACTTTAGGGTGGTTTGATATACAATAATAACACACTTGTCTATCTATATAGGTTAAAGGGAAGATATTTAAAAAGAAGGTTAAAAAATAAGAGATACGATTCCATCTCACCCACCTAAAGAGTACTTAACTGGTAAAAGTTGAACGTTTTTATTAAAATAAATGTAAATCATGACTTTCTTATACATTCCCACATTCAGGCATTAACACTAAGGAATTCAAAGCCTTCATGAATTATGCAAAGACTGGCACAGAAACACTTTAAATCTCACAAGAATGGAGCACCACTTAAAAATTTTGATTGGTACTTTTTTTAAGTGCCGGCTCTTGATAATTTGTTTGATGTAGCCAATAACACTTCCTCAATGTGAAAAATCAGTTGACTAAAATTATTTGATCCACAAAAATTTGAGATGAGATATATAATTACAGTTGTCCTCGTTATAATGTAAAACAATCAATTAAAAAGATTTTAAGAGTGGCTTTCCTCATTTACACCAGGGGATTATACTTAATAACATAATATATTGAGGGTATTAACTAATTAATGTCAATGAGGATTGTGGATTTTTTTTGTCCTGAGGAGACAATTACAAACTTTAAAACTGTGTTTGACTGACTTATATTTTAATACAAGGAGATTAACATAATCAAAAATCTTTTGTAAAGAAATTATATTATTTTGTGTTTTAAAATTTCATTTGTCTCTGGAAAAATTTAAAAACCTTAAGAACAGTATAGACATCTAAACTTGGGGGAGATATGGAAAAGGTACATTCTCTAAAATAATTTTCTTAAATTTGAAATCACAAAAATATACAGTCTAATAATGAAATGATTATATTACGATTAGGATAAGTTACTAAAGAGTATTCCTTTACTCGGGCTATATCGGGTTCTTTAAGACTTCGCTTTTATCCTGAAAGTTTATACTAGGATCCATGTCCATTCATTCACTCCACAAATATTTATTAAATACCCAACTTTATGCCAAATATTGTTAAGAGCTCTGCAAATACAAAAAGTAGCTCATTTATAAATGGGAAGAAGGAATTCTTAATTAAATTATATATCTAGTGGTAATAAGTACTCTAGAGACAAAACAGGTTAAAGGGTTAATGAGTAGTGAAAGACGAGGGAACACCATGTGCTAGGGAAAGACCTATCTGATAGATGATGCTCGAGGAGATGAAAGATCATGCCATTGAGCCTGCTGGAGGAAAAGTGGTTTAATGTCTATTAAGAAAACCAACAATCTTTCACATTTTATTTTAAATACATTCCTGTGTTTTTTTCTTTTAATTTCACTTTGGGTTTTTTATTATTATTATTTGTTTCTGGGATTTATTTTTTGTTTGTTTATGGGGTTTTTTATTTGTGTTTGTTTTGTTTTGTTTTTACTTACTGTCTTGAAGGTATTTACAAACAGAAAGCTATAGAGGACATTTTTAGTGTTTGGTTTCATTCAAATTTATAAAGCTGTCTCCATTCACAGGTTAGATAAATACCTACCTGTATTTTCTGCTGTTTTAAAGTTTCATTTTCTATGTTTAGCTTTTTCATGCCTTTATAATCTATTTTGATAAAATGGAGTGAAGTAAAATCAAAATGGATTTTTTAAACTGTCTCATCAACACTCTTAGCAATACACTTTGAAAGATCTATCTCTTTCACCTTATTCATCAGGATTCATTTATCATGCATTGCGTCATAGGATCTGGTTCCATGATAGCTATTCTACCCCACTGATCTGCTAATCTATTTTTCACCATTAAGTACTATAGTTTAATCATTTAAATTACACGATTAATTATTCTAGTTTTATATAACAGTTTATTATCTTCTAAGACTAGTCTCTATATATTCTTTCCTTCAAAATTTTCAAAATGTTTTACACTTGTTTGTTTGTTCAGGTAACAATGCAGTCTATTTTTATTGCAGTGATTGAGAAAATCACCTCTAAATCCAGTTTGCAGAGGATTTCTTTATATATATATTAAATATAATATTTCATCATGTATATTAAATATAGTATTTCATTATATACTAGCTTTATAACATTGGGCAAGTTATGTGAACACTCTGCCTCAGTTTTGCTTCTGTAACATGAGTGTAATAATATACATACCACATATAGTTGCTATGACAGTAGAGTGAATTATTAAATATATCTAAGGCACTTAGAATAGTACCTGGCAAGATAATATAGAGTATTATATAGAGATGTTTTCTATTATTATTTAGTGATAACCACTTTGCTAAGTTTCATATACAACTTTTCGTTGAATGTATGTTTGATTCCAGTTCTCAGGACTCTCCCCATCTGACTTAATGATCCTGTGAAAACTAATCAAGTTAAAATAATTACATATTTGTTCATGAGCAAAGAGTTCCACAGGGGAAACATCCTGAGATTCATTTTTCCATTTGTTTCAATTATATTCACAGGCTACTGATTCTCTTAACTTTCCAACCAACAGAATGGGAAGAAGAAAAAAACAAATGCTAGTATAAATATGTTGTTAAAATCACTCCTGGCTTATTTTTATTGAAACATTGCATTATTATGTGTCTTTTGTTGTGGTTTTATTCAATCTATAAAATAGAATTGTAGAAATGACTTCGCACTTTCTGGTTTGTCTCAAATAGACACCCATATTTAAATGATATTCTCTTAGTTCGTCTTTGTGATACAGTTGGGGCCCTCACTTGTTAAAATACATAAAATTTACCAAGAGAGCAGGTTAACATTCTGACTTAGTAGGTCTGAACATTTAGTAAGCCCTCATCCCCCAGGTAAGAGAATACAAGTGATCTCGAAGGAGGGACACAAAGAGAAGCATCTGACACTGCCTGTAACCATGGCTGCTTCGTTATTAAAAAACAAAAAGGACAGACTTCTCAGATTAAGAGAGAGGTTATCAGATTATAGTGTGAAACAGAGTAAGTCAAGGATGGAAAGAAAATATATACACAGCTACATATGCTACTGGTTCTCCAATAACGGCTTCTTAAAATAGACAGCTACATTGTTAAGTGGAGTCTGAAGATACATCTCCATGATGTAGAATCCCTACTGCAGAGATATAGTCTGCTTCTTTAACACCGCCTCTTCTCTGGTTTCCACTTACACACACGCACAAACACACACACACACACACACACACATACACACACACACATATGCAGGCTCAAGAGATAGTGGTCTGTTAAAAAACCATATAAAACCACAGTCTCCACTTTGCAGTAGGCTCTCAACAGATTCCCTATTTGAGTCCTGTCCTTCCCTAATGACCCCAGAACCCTGGATTACAGCTCCTGTGTTTTTCCTTCCCATGGCTGACTCTTCATTCAAGTATAGTCGGTTCAAGAGGAAGAAAGAAAAATCATTAAATCTTTCTATATTTCAATGTAAGTATGAGAGCAATCTCTTTTAAAAGCATATCCCAGATTATATAGTCAGTGATTCCAACCTAATTGAGATTTTACCTCTGGAAAGTCATCACCAATATGTTATTAAATATGAATAAGCTGTATAGTTTTCCAGTGGGTCAGCATCAATGTCTTCTCTTGCATATACGATATTTCCTTTCTCTTTCCAGTCCCTTCTCCTACCATCAGCACTATTGTAAGAAATTCCACATATCAGTAAGAACCACGGTATTTTGAGAACATTCTAGGGCTTAATGTTTCAGAAAATTCAGAAATAGTACAATATTTGAGTAAGAATTATGAGTGAAATGGGTTCTAAGAGAAGTATCAATCATGCTTAACTTGCAAGTTAATATTTCCATAGTCTGACATGTTTCAAGTATATAGTAAGCTTTTATAGAGAGAAAATGAGGCTGGGGATTTTTCCCAAAATTGGTTATCACTCATTGAATTTTTTAATGGCTTAATATTTGCTTAGTTTTACAGACCATTCATTGTGTTACATTAAAAATATTCATTAATAAATGATGCTTAAGGATGGTAGGTTTTAACGCAGTCACTCTTCTGGGCAGTGATAAAATAGTCTTAGGCAACATTCATCATTTTCAACTCACTGAAGGCTAATAGTTTTAGTGAATGAGTTGTAAGTTTCACTGACCAATTTGCTTTATTTAAGAAGAATCTAAGTAATAGCTTAAAGCCCTGTGGAGTAAAACTTCAAAAAAATGCAGAGTGGGCAAAAAAGAATTACATGAAAAGACAATACGCTAATACTCAAGTACAAAAAGTAGAATTCAGTGAACACTAAAACTCTTAGGTGTGAAAAAATTGGCTCCAAATAGAATGAAGCATAAATGGACTCTCTTTTCCTTAGGCCATTTTAAAATCACATGTGTGATATTAACTACCCTTGCAAATTCCACCAAGTCAAGTAAACAGTTAAGAACCAACAACTGGCAATATTTATACATTTCTGGACTACCATTTAAGGAAACATAAATGAAGCCTAATCTGACATTTTAATATCCTGAAAACTATTCTTATATACAGGAAACTTTCCTTTGATGCTTGCCATAGTCTAATCATTTATATACACAAAAATAACTTACTCTTAGTGACTATGGCTTTTCCTCTTCTCCATCTTCATTCCCTAGACTGATTTAATGTCAATGAATACCATGAGGCTGTACGGTCATTACCCTAGAAGAGCAGAACTTCAGAGCTGAAACAGAAAGTTGTTAGCCTAGGTGGACCATTTTGTGACAAGGTCAACTTCCAGCTGGTTGTGGTACAGTGGGAGGAATCCTGGACTTTTGAGTCAGAAGTTTGAGTTCAAATCCAGGTTCTTCTGATTTCTACATGTGCAATTTTGAGCAAATCACAACACTCTCCTACCCTGTTTCCTCACTGCAAAGTAATGATGGTAACTCCTAACTTGTATAATTAAATATGACATTATATGTAAAATATTTGTGCTTGTCCAGCACTTGACATATAGCAAGTACTCATAATTGTGGCCTAAATCTAAATGTTGCAGAGATTCCAGAAGCCTTTACTTAATTCCTATTCTCATTCAAACCTAAGAATTCATGTAGACACAAACATGGAGAGCACCTCTCCTCCAGTGCATACACAGGTTTAGTAAATGTTCTATTTGTTACACATTGAGGGTCTGCAAATACCCAGCACATATTTGATGTGCAGGCCACTTAGTGCTAGGAGAAGTAATTTCATAAATGTTACTGATTTGAATAATAATCATAACAAACACAATGTGCAAGGCACTGTTCTAAATGTATTACCTGTATTAATTTATTTAACCCACACAGTAAGTTAACAAAAGAAAAGAATTCATTTATTTTTCTGTCTAAAGGCACAGACAACAAAAGTAATAGAATCCCTTATGTCATAAAAATGCTTCTAAAATAATAAGAAGCCTGTTTTGTGCAGCTGTTCTTTTTGCATCCCCTTCAGCTCCAATTTGTTTTAAGAATACAGGAATCACTCCAGATCACGGGACAGAGTTTCATAGAAATGGTCCAGGTGGCTGGCTGTTTGAAAGAGGAACATACAGCTAGAACCATAAGCTTTCTCAGCTAAGAGGAAAAGTCAACCTAATTTAATCCCAATATCATTAATCAAAACAACTTTTCCGTAAATCATTGTAAACTATAAAGGATAAAGGAAAATTGTCTTCCTTTCACTTTTTACTCTTTCTTGATTTTATGTAAGCTGCAAATACAGGACTTTTTTTTTTACATAGATGACTGGATTAGTATTTTCTTGAATTCTATCAGATGATCGAAAATATTAAGAATATCTCAGTCTAAGATATCAAAGAAAGAGACAGAATAAAGACAGGCTCGTGTTGAGAGCATTTAGTGATATTTTCACCATTTTAGTAGCTGTAATTCTTATTATTCTTTGTTCCTCACTAAAATTGCAGCTCTTATGTAAATGTTTTCTGAAATTCAAAATTTTTAAGTATAAAATTTTTAAAATTATTAAATAACCTTCCAGTAAAAAAAGCAGCATTTTCCATATTTGTACATTTTAAAACATAATGAAACAAGAACTTTATAACAGAAATAAGACATTAATCAAAATATACAATGATTTTATAGATCAGCAAATTTTGAAAGGCTTATATATTTAATTTTCCAATATGATAACAAGACAATGCTTCTTTCTCTCATAATACTCCTTGTTTCTTCCTATCAAAATTTTCAGTGCATGATTTATTCTACTTTCAAAAGTACGAGGCTCATTTTGGTTTCCTTTTTCATTGTTTTAATACAAATTCAATAACTGTAACTACCTTGCCAATGGCTACATTTCCACATAAATTGGATTCTCTTTCATTACATAATTAATTTTTAGAAGGGAAATTGTGTTTCCACATCTCAAAGTTTATCTATTATTGCTATGTATATTTTGCATCCATTGGGTTTTAAATCATTTTAGTGAAATATTAGTTTAGAATGAAGCAATTTTAGTTGCTTAAGTTATTCTGCATCTATATAATATATAAACCTATAATTATAATTTATTTGAAACATATAATCAAGAGATTAAAGGTTATGCTAAATAAGATAAAACTGAGTCATATTCTAACTTGCTACATTTGGACATGCAATTGTCTTTAAAGCCCTGAATTATACAAATGATTAAGATTACTCTGATTTAAAAATGGATGATACTGATGCATGAAGGAAAAACATTTAGGCAGGAGAAGATGGGGCGGGTGTGTGCTAATCACTGGGCTGTGCAAAGGACCAATGACAAGAGAACTTGGGGAAAGAAAACATGACCCCACACAGAGGGACTGAAAGTATTTCTGGATGACCAAAGAATAGAGTTCAAGTTTCAGAGAAATAAAGAAAAGATTAGGAGAGAAGTAAACTAAAGCAGCCTTTTAGACACTCCATAATCATTTAAAAACATTGAACTTCATCTGAAACCAGTGGTTCTCAAGCTTGTGTGTGAATTGAAATCAATTGAAAGGTCTGTTAAGGCAGTGCCGGTACCCTCCCCAGAGTTCCTGATACAGTAGGTTTTGGGTGGGGCCTGAGCATCTTCAGGTTTAATAGATCCTCAAGATATGCTGATCTTGTTGATTCAAAGATTACACTTTGAGAAACTGTTCTAAGAGGAATCTCTAAAGAACATTCAAGAGGGGAGAGACTTGTTCTTTCGAAAACTCACCTTTGCTATGGAGTAGAAAATAGATTCAAGAGGAGGAAATGTGGAGAATGCCAAAAACCAGTTGCTATAGGAAAGACAAGACAGCAGAGAGGAAAAAAGGTGGAGTCTAGAACTCTTGACAGGTGGATGTCACAGATTGTTATCAAGGTTCTGGCTTGAATGCCTGGATGAATGGTTGACATTATCTGCAATAACACTGGCAAAGGGACCTCTTCCAGGGAGAAGATAGTGTGGGACATGTAAAGGTTGAGTGCTAGTGGTGTTCTGATAAGGGTTTCACACCTGTTCTCTGTGGGGAGAGGAAAGCCCTCGTTTGTAGAGCTTGCTAATTTATATGGGTAAACACTCCCTCTGTGGCCAATGTGATGCGGCAGAAGAGGGAAGAGATTGCAGTAACACACCATTATGCAGCATTTCCACCACAAAGATACAAAGCCAAATTCTGGATAGAAGTACTGCACAGGAGTTGTGGGTAGACTTAAGAGCATATTAAGTCACAGGTACAGTGGTAATTTTCAGTAGATAAGCAAACCACAGACGATGGTCTATTTGTGACACCAGATCACAGTCTAAGTGAGCCCATGAGTGACCACAGCAGTAGGAGCGTCAGTCTCAAGAGATGTGCAAGAAGAAGTGTGGGGGCAGTCCTCAAAGAACAGGCAGTCACAATGGAAAGAGAGGATATCAGTCATCAGATAACAGGCTCTTAGCAACCAATTATGGTTCAAGGCCAGGGTTCTTGTCTCCCCAGAAAAGCAGTAACTAGAATTATTCAGTGACTTAATATTAAGAAATAGAGATATTAGCTCGCCTAAACAAGAGCTACAACATGAGGCAGGAGTTGAAGTAAGATAAGAAGGGCATTCAATGAATAAGGGTTTTAAGCAAAGCCAAAAACCTAGTTACCCAGACTGTTGTCCAAGGATGCCACCAGCAAGGGTGAAAATAGCCGGCTGGATAACACTGGGATGAATCCAGGCATTGTATCAGGATGGACCCTAGGGTCTAAGATATTTAGGAGAGGATATGCTTTCCAGGTAAGTCTGAAAGAAGGTTTTGGAGGCTGGGAATCAAGTAGAATGTAATAATTTTACATCTCATTTAAACTAGTCCCTCTTGATTATCCTACAGAACATCGCATCCTCATGTATTATCACTGTTCATGGCCAAACAGTTTTTACTCCTAGGACAGAGAAGAAAGGCGCTTTATTTAAATGCAGTTTTCGTATGTGTTGCTTA
This sequence comes from Sapajus apella, assembly GCF_009761245.1. Taxonomy (NCBI): domain Eukaryota; kingdom Metazoa; phylum Chordata; class Mammalia; order Primates; family Cebidae; genus Sapajus; species Sapajus apella. The sequence continues at coordinate 8,129,818 of NW_022436946.1, read as the reverse complement.
TCCTCACTGATTAGTAGATTTCATGTAAAACTAAAATGCAATAAATCATAGGCTCCATCAAATCCTAAGTACAAAGAGAGAGGTTGAGTGCCCTAATGTTTTTGAAACTATTGATTTGAGTAGTCAAAAATCAGTCTACCTTGTAGATGCCATGGTAAATAAATTCAGTGAAATCAATTGCAAATTTATCTGAGTTGGTAGGAAGGAGGAAGCAGGACAACGTTCTTTCCTATGCATTGCACCGTTTCAGATTATTTTGCATGAAAATCCTGTATACTCAACTAAAAAACATAAAAAGTATCTTGGTCTAGTTTTTGTACTGAAACAAACCATTTTAGCTTCCTATTACTTGTATATTTATTGCAGTAATGTCAGTACAAATTAATGTAATTTGTTTTAAAGCAATAGGACATTTCAAAAGCCAACTTTATATATTTCTGTTAAGAAAAAACTAATAGAAGGAGCTGTCTATCCAAAAGAATATAAAAGACTCAAGGATTTCAGAGTATTCCCATAAGCAGGAAAAAATGTTTTTTGTTGTTTTCCCCAGCACTTATTTTCTTTTTCTTTCTTCTTTTTTAAATTTTAAGTTCCAGATGCATGGGCAGGATGTGCAGGTGTGTTGCATAGGTAAATGTGTGCCATGGTGGTCTGCTGCGCCTATCAACTCATCACCTAAGTATTAAGCCCAACATGCATTAGCTCTTTTTCTGGATGCCCTCCCTCCCTCTGCCGCCCCCCTCCCCGGAGAGACCCAGTATGTGTTCTCCTCCCTGTGTCCACATGTTCTCATTGTTCATCTCCCACTTATGAGTGAGAACATGTAGTGTTTCATCTTCTGTTCCTGTGTTAGTTACTAGCACTTATTTTCTAGCACCCTTTGCTGTTTTTATCTAATTTTGGAGATTGTGGAGACTGTTTCTTTAAAAAGAAAAAAAAAATCAGTCATTCCATTTGGTTTCTATAGTAACAAAAACTAATTTCTGGGTTTCTTCATGAGCTATGATCATGTTGAAACCAAAGAGCACTCACGGGTTTTGCAAAATTCATAAAGTCCTGAACAAATAGGACTGGCATCTTCTGGCATTTGTCTCAATGACTGATAATTGTACCAATTCTGCATCGTAATCACAAGATTTTTACTCTCATCTTTTCACCTGCTATTTTTTAACATAGCATGACATAGTACATGCTCAGACAGTTCTTGGATGACATCATCAACTTGCAAATAAGCCATTTGTCCCAAAAGGAACATAAAGAAGTGAAGATATCTTAATATAAGTGTTTATTCCAGAAAGTTGGAAGATAAATACATTGGATACTGAAAGGATAAAAATCTTTCTGCTTCTTTCAGGGAGTTACATAATTGTTTTAGAATTTAAAAAAAAAAATTCAAAGCATGGGTTGTGCAGTTCAAGGGAAATTTCACCAGTGATTACTATTACAGTGTTTTTCTCTTGTAGGAAAGAACAGAAATAGGACTAATGGAAGAGGGCATATAGGATCTGGAGACTTCCTCCCACCCTTTAGAGCTGACAGCAGTGAGTTATGAGGTGTTACAGAGTAAAACAGAGTTACCGTAAGAGCTGTCCGAATAACTTATTGCCTTGAATCACAACACCATCTTCAGAAGATAATTCATGTCACAAGTGAATGTTCAGTAATGTGGATTTTCTCCAAAACACTATATTTAACAGGCAACATTATTGAGAGGTGAATTTAATGGCAAAGTGAATTATTTAATAGAATTGAACTATAACATTGAACAAGAGCTGATTAAAATGTATGCATAGTTGATAAAGTAACTTAAATACTGGATGTGAATAGCAAATAATAATCAGAACAAAATGTTAAGATCCTAGCCAAATCGAAGATTAAAAAGAGTAAACAAAAATATAATTAGAATTCAATGCCATCTTATTATTATTATAGACATATTACATTAAATTTTAAATGTATAATGCAGATGTTTGTTCTACCAGAATAGTTTATTGTAGCAATATCTATTCTTTATAAAATTAGACGCAAAAATAATTACTTGAATAAATGAAAAGTTTTCTGAAAATGTTAATTTATAAATTAAAGTCTACATGTAGGCTGTCCCCAAAAGTGAGCTAGAATCTGCTTGATAATTGATTAACTGAAATAACTATGTAACATTATAATATGCAATCATAGTAGTCATATATCATTATTGATTCTATTTCAACAATATTACTACTATTTGTCTCAAATCTGAAACAGACCAAAATGGGTCTTTAATGTCTTCTTCCCAGATCATTGCCTCCATAAGAGGAGAGCTGGAATATTATAATCAACCATAGATCTTGGCTCTATGATCAGTATGCCATTCTGTCCTAGTAGAAATCCCCAGCTCTGATCCATTGTTAAGTGCATCTGATTTGTTTACCCTGCATGTCTAAAGAGATTTCTGTGCAATTGGTGATGCTACTATATTCCTCTGTAGTTGTAGTCTATTGATTTCAAGTTTCTCTTTCTCTGAAATTTGAGAATTGGTCAGAGTGCCATTGCTCTCTTTCCAGATCTAGTAATTTTCTACCTGACAGATTTTCTCAATAAAAGAGTTAATTGTACCAGCTATAAATTTTATTAAAGTAAAAAATAAGCACCTGGTAAAATTCTGTATATCATATTGAATACCCTGTGTGTTCAATTTATTGCTAAATTATCCTTTGCATTTACCATCTTCTTTCAATTCCCACTTTAACACCCTAGATCAGGTTTTCCCAGCTTTCATCTGTATTGTTCCAGGCAATAATCTCCAACTTGTTTTCCTCACAACTGCTTCCCTCTACAAACCATTGCACATGCTACTTTCATAGTAGTCACCTAAAGAAACAACTCCGATTAAGTAACCCCTTTGCTGAAAATCAACAATTGTACTTAATTTGGAGAAAAGAATCTTGTCTTAGTGTGCCTTTCAAAGCATGGACAGCCTGACACCAACTTACCTTCCTAAGTGTTATTTCCTCAATTCCATTTGAGAAGTCTATGCTCCAGCCAAAACAGACTCATCACCATTCCCAAGACTTGACAATTATATAATATTCCTTCCTTCATCCCAGTTCTCCACTTATTAAATTCTAACTATCCTTCAAGGCCCTACTTAAATGCAACCAGCTCTTCATGCCTCTTCTGATAACCCGGCGTCAGGAAACATTCAATCCCTAACCTCTCATTATATATTTCTAGAGATTTCTAATGCATTTCTCAAAATATTACAATTCTCTATTTAATTCAAGTCAGCTACCAAATTTATTTTATTTACCCTTTCATACATAAATTCAATAAACACTTGAGCACTTACTAAATCTCAGTCCCCATATCAGGCACTGATGGTGCACATTCTAGAGAAGATTTGTGCCCATATGGAGCTCACATTGCAGAGGAAAACACACCATAGACAAGGTAATAGATAAATAAACAGAAAGCCTAGCTACTGAAACAAATTTTATAAAGAAAATAAACTTGGTTATATAAATATGAAAGATTCTTTTACCTTGGGCAGCAGAGAAGATGATTCATCTGAGACTCGAAAAATGAGGATTTAAAGTGGAGGATGGCTCTGAATTAGATACTGTCAAGAAGTCAAGGTAATTGTATTATTGGGTATGTTAATAAACTGGACCCAGAGCAGACGGTGGAGCAAGATGGTGAAATAAAAAGCACCACCCTTTATCCTCCCCCTACAAAGACTCCAAGTTAACAATTATCTAGCCAGAAGAAAACACCTTTATAAGAACCAAAAATCAGGTGAACATGCATATTACTTGGTTTTAACTTCATATTGCTGAAAAACGTACTGATGAGATAGAAAAAAACAGTCTTAAATTACCAACACCACCTCTCCCCGACCCCCAGCAGAGGTGCCTTGGTGCAGACAGCTGCTCTGAATGCTACAGGTGGAGAACACAAGAATTGTGAATCATTGAACGCCATACTGTTCTGTCAGAGCAGAAAGGAAAATCAAACCAAACTCAGCTGATGCCAGCCCACAGAGGGAGCATTTAAATCAGTCCTAGCCAGGCTGAATAGCCAATGTCAGTGGTCCAAACTTGAGTGCTCACAAATGTCACCACTCAGGGCCAAAAGCCTTTTGGTCTCTAAGTAACCTTGAAAGGCAGTCTAGACTATATGGACTGAAACTCTTCATCAAGTCCTACTGGATATTAATAGGCAGAAGAATGAAACTAGAACCTATCTGTCTCAATATATAAAAATAAAATAAAAATGGATTAAAGACTTAAATCTAAGGCCTCAGGCTATAAAATTGCTACCAAAAACATTGGGGAAAATCTCTAGGACATTGGTTTGGGCAAAAATTTCTTGAGTAATATAAGCATAGGCAACCAAAGCAAAAATGGACAAGTGAGATCACATCAAGTTAAAACACTTCTGCACAGCAAAGGAACAATCAACAAAGTGAAGAGACAACCCATAGAATGGGAGAAAATATTTGCATATTTCAAACTACCCATCTGGCAAGGGATTAATAACCAAAATCTATGAAGAACTCAAACAACTCCAAAAGAAAAAATCAAATAATCTGATCCAAAAATGTACAAATGATTTGGATAGACATTTCTCAAAGAAGACATACAAATGGCAAACCAATACATGAAAAGGTTCTCAGCATCACTGATTATCAGAGAAATGTAAATCAAAACTACAGTGAGATATCATTTCACACTAGTTCAAACAGCTTATATCCAAAAGACAAGCAATAACAAATGAACAAATGCTGGCAAAGATGTGGAGGAAAGAGAACCCTTTTCTTTTTTTTTTTTTTTTTTTTTTTTTTTTTGAGACGGAGTTTCACTCTTGTTACCCAGGCTGGAGTGCAATGGCGCGATCTCGGCTCACCGCAACCTCCGCCTCCCGGGTTCAGGCAATTCTCCTGCCTCAGCCTCCTGAGTAGCTGGGATTACAGGCACGCGCCACCATGCCCAGCTGATTTTTTGTATTTTTAGTAGAGACGGGGTTTCACCATGTTGACCAGGATAGTCTCGATCTCTTGACCTCGTGATCCACCCGCCTCGGCCTCCCAAAGTACTGGGATTACAGGCGTGAGCCACCGCGCCCGGCCGAGAACCCTTTTCTTGACACCCAAGAAGGACTTATCAGAGCCCTTCTCAGATACTATACCTGGTTTAGAAAATATCTCTTATTCCTCTGATGTTTTTCACATAGGGCTGCCTGAGATTGTGTTGACTAACACTTGAAAAAAAAAAGGATAGCAAATATTATTATTAAAAGAAATAGAGATAAGAAGTTAATACTAAGTTCAGAAGTCATCTATAGGCTTTGATACAGCTTTTCCTAAAGTCCTAATCCACCCTAGATTTCCCAGTCATATAAGCCAATATGATTTATGAGTAAATTCTTTGTAAAATTGAATTTTAATTAAATTTCTGTCATTTGTAGTCAAACACACCTAGAATAGTGTATAAATACCACATTACATTGTCACCAACATACCGTTATACTTAATGGGGAAAAACTAAAAGCCTGTTGGTGAAATTGTAAATTAGTACAACCACTATGGAAAACCATTTGAAGGTTCCTCAGAAAACTAAAAATAGAGCTACTATATGATTCAGCAATCCCACTGCTGGGTATATACCCCACAGAAAGTAAATCAGTATATTGAAGAGATATATGCATGCCTAGGTTTGCTACAGCACTCTTTACAATAGCTAAGACGTGGAAGCAACCTAAGTGTCCATCAACAGATGAATGGATAAAAAAATATGGTACATATACACAATGGAGCACTATTCAGCCATAAAAACGAATGTGATTCTGTCATTTGCAACTATTTGTATGGAATTAGACATGATTATGTTACATGAAATAAGCCAGGGACAGAAAGACAAACATCTCATGTTCTCACTTATTTCTGGTATCTAAAAATCAAAACAACTGAACTCATGGACATAGAGAGTAGGAGGATGGTGACCAGAGGCTGGGAAGGGTAGAAGGATGTGGGGGAGGGGAGGGGTGGGGATGGTTAATGGATGTTTTAAAAAGTCAGAATTAATAAGACATACTATTTGATAGTGCAACGTAGTAACTATAGTCAATAATAACTCAATTGTACATTTCAAAATAAAAAGTATAATTGGGTCTTTTGTAACCCAAAGAATAAATACTTGAGGAGACGGATACCTCATTCTCTATAATGTGCTATTTCACATTGCACACCTGTATCAAAACATCTCATGTACCCCATAAATATATATACCTACTACATACCCACAAAAATAAAAAATAAATAAAGAACAAAAATAAACTAGAACAAGACAAACACTGTAATTGGTAAAGAAGCAGCAGCTACTCATTTTAGCCTGGATAGAGGGCTTTGGAGTAATTTCTGTGGCTTAGACAATGCACATGCCTTGTGTTCAGATATGACTACACAGTGGTATTGTTTTCTCTCTATTCATCACAGTTACAGCACGGCCTTGTCTTATGTTAATGTTCTGCCAAATTGTTTATGTTCAACAAAAGAAAGCTGAGGTCTAGCTAAGGGCACCTACTGGACCACTATTTTTGTCTTTTTTACAGGTTATTCTATATAGTTGCAGTGGATTTCCATGGCTTAGTTAGTCAGTTTGAATATATGCAGTAAGTGTTTTCCCCACACCTCTGTTAGGACAATAGTGGCTGCCCCCTCAGAAGTAGACATATGCACCTAGCCTTAGACGTAATATTTAATCACTATTGCACAACGGACACGAAGAAGGACTTATCAGAGCCCTTCTCAGAGACTATATCTGGGTTAGAAAATATTTCTTATTCCTCTGATATTTTTAATGTAGTGTTGCCTGAGATCGTCTTGACTTACACTTGAAAAAAGGATAGCAGCATATTTTTATTAAAAGAAATATAATAAGTTAATACTAAGTTCAGAAGTCATCTATAGTCTTTGATACAGCTTTTCCTGAAGTCCTAATCCACCCTTAGATTTACAATCATATAAGCCAATATGATTTATGAGTAAATTATTTGTAAAATTGAATTTTAATGAAATTTCTGTCTTTTGTAGTCAAATACATCTAGAATATTGTGTAAATATCACACACATAAACAAAAGTTCCCCATTCAAGAACTGAAGGTTAACTCTCAACACTAGTATGTAATCCATCAACAAGTCCTAGCACGTATACTCCCGTTTATATCTTATATTTGACCACTTCTCCCTGCTTTGTCCCCACACAGATAAAAGGCATTAATGTTCCATCATTTTCATATGCAATAGCAGTAGGTTCCTTATTTCTCTATTTCTTTCTACTCTCTTCTCAACACAGCAGTCAAAATAATCTTTAATAAATATACATAATAAAAATCCACTGGCTTGGTTAAAACTCTTCAAAGCTTCCAACTTCACCTCAAATAGATTCCAAAGTCTGTCATGACCATACCACACTTCACCTCTCAAACCTCATTTCATTTTACCCTTCCCCCCATCCACTCTGCCTCAGCCACACTGGCCTCCTTTTGACCCATCAGATATATCCTAGTGGTTTTTGCTATCAAGACTTTAGATGCACTACTTCTTCTGCCTGGAACATTTTCCTAGCTACTACAGTTCCCTCATCCCCATCTCAAACTCCCTGGGAATCAGTCATATCTCCTTAAGGTACAAGTGATGTAATAAAACAATATTGATAATAAAAGAATTGTCGATACATCCATACTATAAGCCTTCTTCTCATGCTTCCTCTCATTTTAAACATAAGCATTTTCCCATCCCCACTCCCACTTTGTCATTCTCTTTCTCAGCACTCTATTTTTTTAAAAAAGCACCAGTCTAACATTATAATTATAAATGATATTTTGGGAGGTTTTCTGATGACAGTATCTCTTCCACACTTGTTTATAAGGTCTGTGAAGACTGGACACTTCAGCTATTTGACATTTGCTTCTTCCTATATTTCTTACCTAGTGCTCCAGTTTCCATTTAGTGTAGGAATTCTTAATATTGTTCCCCAAGATTTTCCTTCTGCTTCAGTTTGCCAGGGTGTGTTGCTGACAGCTAAGGATTCTCTGACCAAGTCTGTTTTTTTACACTGTATGCCCAAACTTAATAGAGCATTATTGTAGACTTGTTGTTCCATAGTATTTGTTAAAATGAGATTTTATGCTATTTCTTACAGAAAGTATAAGTCTAAGAACTGTTGCTATAATACTTCATCAAAAAGAACCTGGAAAAGTAATCAAATCAACACAGTTGAAGACAGACTCTGCACAGGTTCAGGCAAAGAAACACATTATAAGACTTTTATCTGAGGCAGAGAGAGAATTTGAAATCCAGGAAACCAGTGATTTTGCATCTGGGCAGACCTCTGATCATCTGGAGATTCTGAGATTAAAATCAACATGATCAAATATAAGTAGTCATAGTAGGCCACTGTGCAGAGTAATAATTGGTTTACAAGAACTTCACAGGCTTAAATTGTATGGTTTGGACATGCTTTCCTTACTACTTGAGTCTCTTGAGTAGTTTAACATAAAAAAAGTTGTCTTAGGAAATTTAACCTTGGAGTTCCAAAATAAAGTGTTCTTTAGCTCTAATATGAATCAAAACAAAAGAAAAGGAAGGATGAGCTATCAAGAAAAATGTTCTGGACACTAAAGCTATACACTACAGTATATTACTAAGAAAGCTATACAGTTGTTTTTCATGGAGACTTTAAGGATGAGATACCACAGTTCTACCAGTGGTTTTGATGTCATCTAACACTCAGATAAAGCCTCACACAGATTATTATTCTAGTAAACTACAGTTGTTGAAAACCTAATGCAAATGAATCTGTAAGAAACCACGGTGCTCAAAATTGCTCATCAAAGCTACAATTTAAATGCTACTTTACCATGCAAGATTTAAAGATAGGAAGAGGAGAACCTAAGTTAAACTTGCAAAGACAGTCCCTAGTTATCCTGGTGTGTTCTATTTCACAATTATGGCAAGGTTGACTATTTCCCCCCTTACTAGTATTTTTCCAATGTCTACATCTGAGAAAGTTTTCTTTTTTAATACTTAACATAAGAAATTTAAAATATATATATAAAAGACCAGCCATGTTTATCTTCACCTTCGTTTCTGTGAGTTAATGAAGCAGTCTCTTTAGATCAAGAACACATCTGGTATCCATCTGTTAAAAACAAGAATTACAATTTTAGCTGTTCTTATTGCTGCTGCTTTATTATACCGCAGCATTTTTAGGCAATATGCATCCCAGTGACTAAGAGAACCACATTTCAGTGACAAAAGGCAATAAATCATGCAAAGTATGAAACTTATAGCATTCAGAATTTCCTAATTTTTGATATAAGAACTAGTTCTGGTAGCTAAGTAATCACAACAGCAAATGTCACAGCTGATCTAAGTCTCTGGCTATGTTTTCTAATAAGTCAACAATATCCAACCATAAAACATTTGAATTGGAAAAATATATGACAGGTTTTTTATAAAATTTGTACATTACTTAGAAAGCAGATTCATCAATTTTATGAGTAGCTTAACACTATCTAAGATTACATTGCACACTAACTCTTTTTTTCCTATTTTACTTTGTGGAACTATCAGAACAGAATACAGTCATTTTTCAGTAATGAATCCACAGAAAGGGAAGAAAATCTTCATGTAGATATAATGGGAATCAGCAATCATTAGAGAAATGCAAATCAAAACCACATTGAGATACCATCTCACGTAAGTTAGAATGGCGATCATTAAAAAATCAGGAGACAACAGATGCTAGAGAGGATGTGGAGAAATAGAAACACTTTTACACTGTTGGTGGGGGTGTAAATTAGTTCAATCATTGTGGAAGACAGTGTGGCAATTCCTCAAGGATCTAGAACTAGAAATACCATTTGACCCAGCAATACCATTACTGGGTATATACCCAAAGGATTATAAATCATTTTATTATAAAGACACATGCACACGTATGTTCATTGTGGCACTGTTTACAATAGCAAAGACTTGGAACCAACCCAAATGCCCATCAAGGATAGACTGGATAAAGAAAATGTGACACATATACACCATGGAATAATATGCAGCCATAAAAAGGATGAGTTCATGTCCTTTGCAGGGACATGGATGAAGCTGGAAACCATCAATCTCCACAAACTTACACAAGAACAAAAAACCAAACACTGCATGTTCTCACTCATAAGTGGGTATTGAACAATGAGAACACATGGACAAAGGGAGGGGAAGGTCACACACCGGGGTCTGTTGGGGGTGAGGATGCTAGGGATAGCAGGGGGTGGGGAGATTATAGAGGGATAACATTAGGAGAAATACCTAATGTAGGTGATGGGGGGATGGATGCAGCAAACCACTACAATCCTGCATGATCTGCACATGTACCCCAGAACTTAAAGTATAGTTAAAAAAAAAAAAAAAAAAAAAAAAAAAAAAAAAAAAAGCATATTTATCAATTTTATGAGTAGCTTAACACTATCTAAGATTATATTGCACACTAACTCTTTTTTTCCTTTTTTTTCTCTTTGTGGAACTATCAGAACAGAATACAGTCATTTTTCAGTTATAAATCCATAGAAAGGGAAGGAAACCTTCATACCTTCATGCAGATATAATGGGAATCAGTGGATTGCCTTCCAGCTATAGTAGAAGCATTTCCCACATCGTAAAGCGACTGCTATAACCTACAAAAAGAATTTTCAGGGGCATAAAAAATGGCTTCCTGATGAGGAACTGTGAGCATTTAAGAATTTAAGAATTTTAAGTATTTAAGAATAAGGCAAATCTAAAGGCACAAGCTTCTATGTAGCTTTCAGGACACAGGTTCCAGTTACACTTTATGTCCTTATTATTTCTCCTAAAATATATCATCCAAATGATATCTATTAAGAAACGTTAAGCTTTGAGAAGCCAAAGACACAAATCTGTCAAATTCTGTGAGTTCCTGACCTGAAGGAATTTGTTTATATCTGCATAGTATTGCAGAGGATATAGGCAGGGTATAAAAAAAATGATAAACTCAATATTTCATAGAGTTGGATCTATTATAATCTAATTTCTATTCAAAAGACGTGCTTCTGTTTAACATCGGGTAAGAAAGAAGGGTGTAGAATGATCCCTTGAGATATTCCACAAAATGCTTCCATCTTTTATTTTCAGGTTCTCTTTTATTCTCCCAACCCAGCACCATTCAACACTTTATTTATATCATTTACAATTACTTGGTGAGCACTAACTACATTAAATTACATCCCAGGAATTACTTAAGCCTTAGGGATATAGTATACACAGAAAAGTCCCTACTCTTACAGAATTTATATTCAAGATGAAGGAGAAAGACTAAGTAAGGAGACAAGATAAGAGCTGTAAATAATTAAATAAGGACAAAATATTATGATAAAATGATCTGGTAGGGCACAGTGGCTCACACCTATAATCCCAGCATTTTGAGATGCCAAGATGGGGGAATAACTTGAGCCCATAAGTTTGAGTCCAGCCTGGACAATACGGTGAAACTTTGTCTCTACAAAAATTACTGAAATTAGCCAGGAGTGGTGGTACACACCTGGAGTCTCAGGTACTCAGGAAGCTGTAGCTCGAAGATCACTTGAGCCTGGGGAGGTCAAGGCTGCCCTGAGTCAGGATCGTACCACTGCACTCCAGCCTGGGTAACAGAATTAGAGTTTGTCTCAGTAAAATACACATATATTTTTAAAATGATCTGAGAGTGCTACTATAGATTGATCATGGTTAGCCTTTTTAGCAAGAGTTAGCCATGTGAGTATCTGAGAAAAGGGAACTAGAGACACAAGATACAAATGCAAAGGCATTGAAGTGGGAACATTTCATGTGCTTAAGGAATGCGAAAGAATGCTGGTGAGGCTGCAGTCTAGTGAGATAAGTAGGAAATGAATTTGAAAAGAGTCAGGGTCAAATTGTGTAGACTAAGCAAACGGTTTTCACTTTATTCTAAGTGTATTGAGAAGCAAAGATGTGACATGCTCTAATTTAGGCTTATCGTGATTTTTGTTTGCAGTGTGGAATGTGGATTTAATTTTAGACTGGGTGAAAGCAGGGAGATTAGTTAAAAGGTTGTTGCATTAATCTAGGCAAGACAAAATGGTCACTTGTGTGTGACAACAATGGCAATAAGGAAATAGTGAAAAACCCAGGATACACATACTTTGGAAGCAGTCAATCAACAGGACTTGCTGATAAATTAGATGTGGAGGGGCAGAAAATGAGGAACTAAAAATGACACTCCTGAACTGAGTTTATGTTTCTTCAGTAAAGGGTAGAAGTCATGACATTTACCAAAATATCAAAGAAAGGAAGGATCACAACCTGAATTTATTATTTATTGCATTATTTTCCCTTATAAATACTTCAAGTTGGCATTCATCTACCACCATCAACTTGAAAAACTGCAATAAAAGAAGAGCTGCCATCTTAGAACCAAAGGCTCAAGTCTTTGGCAAACTGTTCTCATGCATACTTTAGAAATCTAATTGGCAGAATATAGTTGAAACAATAATATTATTGTTCTAAACAATAGGATGGTATGTCACTGAATCAAATTCACCTGACTTTGTAAACTTGAAAAACTTGTTTTCTAATAAAAGAAAATTATTCTATTTTTGTTTTTTATTTTTGTGGGTACATATTAGGAGTATATATTTATGAAATACATGAGGTGTTTTGATGTAAACATACAATGCCTAATGATCACATCAGGGTATATGTAGCATCTATGACCTCAAGCATTTATCCTTTCTTTGTGTTACAAACAATTCAATTATGCTCTTTTCGTCATTTTTAAATGCACAGTAAGTTATCAATGACTGTAGTCACCCTGTAATGCTATCAAATAACATCTCTTTTATTCTAATTTTAGTTTGTACCCATTAACCCTCCTTACTTCCCCTTCCCCTTCCACTACCCTTCCCAGTCTCTGGTAACCATCATTCTACTCTCTAATTCCATGAGTTCAAATATTTTAACTTTTAGCTCCCACAGATAAGTGAGGATATGTGAAGTTTGTCTTTCTGTACCTGGCTAATTTCATGTAACATAATGGCCTCCAGTTCCACTCATGTTGTTGCAAATGACAGAATCTCATTCTTTTTTATGGCTGAATAGTACTCCGTTGTGTACATGTACCACATCTTCTTTATCCATTTCAGCTGTTGATGGACACTTAGGTTGCTTCCAAATCTTAGCTATTGTGAACAATGTTGCAATAAACACAACAGAGCAGATATCTCTTCAATACACTGATTGCCTTCCTTTAGGACATATACCAAGAAGTAGGACTGCTGGATCATATAGTAGCTTTAGTTTTTTGAGGACCATCCAGACTGTTCTTCATACTAGTTGTGTTAATTTACATTACCACCAATAGTGTTCCATGGTCTCCTTTCGTCCACATCCTTGACAGCACTTGTTATTGCCTGTCTTTTGGATATAAGCCATTTTAACTTGGGTGAGATGATATGTCATTGCAGGTTTGAGTTACATATCTCTGATGATCAATGATGTTGAGCACCTTTTCATATGCCTGTTTGCCATTTGTATGTCTTCTTTTGAGAAATGTCTTTTCATATCTTTTGCTCACTTTTAATCAGAATACTAGATTTTTTCCTCCAGAGTTGTTTGAGGTCCTTACATATTCTGGTTATTAATCTCTTGTCAGCTGAGTAGTTTGCAAATACTTTCTTCCATTCTGTGGGTTGCCTCTTCACTTTGTGGATTATATGCTTTGCTGTCAGAAGCTTTTTAACTTGATGTGATCCCATTTGTCCGTTTTTGCTTTGGTTGCTTGTGCTTGGGTATTACCCAAGAAATATTTGCCCATTCCAATGTCCTGGTGTTTCCCCAAAGTTTTCTTGTAGTGGTTCCATAGTTTGAGGCCTTACATTTAAGTCTGTAATTGATTTTTATTTGATTTTTATATATGGTGAGAGATAGAAGTCTAGTTTCATTCTTCTGTGTATGGATTTTCAGTTTTCCCATCACCATTTATTGAAGAGACTATCTTTTCCCCAATATATGTTCTTGGCACCTTTGTCAAAAATAAACATCAAAAATAAACTCACTGTAGATGTATGAATACCAGGTTCACTATTGTGTTCCATTGGTCTATGTGTCTGTTTTTATGGCAGTACCATGCTGTTTTGGCCACTATAGCTCTGTAGTACGATTTGAAGCCAGGTAATGTGATTCCTCCAGTTTTGTTCTTTCTGCACAGGATAGCTTTGGCTATTGTGGTTCCATATAAATTTTAGGATTCTTTTCTGTTTCTATGAACAATGTCACTGGTATTTTAACAGGGATTGCATTGACTCCATAGATTGCTTTGGTTAGGTTGAACATTTGACAATATTGATTCTTTCAATCCATGAACATGGAATATCTTTCCATTTTGTGAGTATGTTCTCTTCAATTCCTTTCATCAATGTTTTATAGTTTTTATTGTAGAGATCATTTATTTGGTTAATTTCCAGGTATTCTATTATAACTGTAGCTATTATAAATGGGATTAATTTCCTGATTTCTTTCTCAGATAGTTCATTACTAGTGTACAGAAATGCTACTGATTTTTGTATATTGGTTTTGTATGCTGCAAATTAATTTAATTTGCTCAAAAGTTCTCATGGTTTTTTGGTGACATCTTTAGGTTTTTCCAAATGTAAGACCATCATCTGTAAACAAGGATAATTTGACTTATTCCCTTCCAGTTTGGGGATGGCTTTTTTCTTTCTTTCTTTCTTTCTTTCCTTCCTTCCTTCCTTCCTTCCTTCCTTCCTTCCTTTCTTTTCTTTCTTTCTTTCTTTCTTTCTTTCTTTCTTTCTTTCTTTCTTTC